>NC_092136.1:5457487-5609987 GCF_043159975.1 Macaca nemestrina | reverse complement strand
GATAGAATACAGCAAGAGTGATGAGATGTCACTTCCGAGATTAGGTTGGAAGGACTGTGACTTCCATCTTGTTAGTCTTCTCTTGGGCTCTTCTTGTTTGCTTGCTCTGGTGAAGCCAGCCACTGTGTTGTGAGTTGCCCTGTGGAGAGGCCCATATGGCAGGGAGCTGAGGGAAGCCTTTGGGCAACAGCCTCTGAGAAACCAAGGCCCTCAGTTCAGTAGCCGGTGAAGAGCTCAATCTAGCCCACACCCACTGAGCAAGCTTGGAAGAGGACGCTTCCCTAGGGCAGCTCTGTGCTGTTGTAATATAATAAAGAGTGTATATCTGGTTTTCATCTAGGGTTCCTGGCATAGAGTTTCTGAAACCACTGGAATTTCCTAAGTGAAATGGGTGAGAGAAGTGTCTTTTGTTACTCATAATAAGCCCCCTTCAACCATACTTGAGTTTATTCTAATGAGGTGACTCATGGAGGCTGGGGGCTGGTAGCCAGAGGAACCAACCACGCGATTGAGGGTTGCAACTTTCATCCTCACCCCCAGCCTCCAGGGAGGAGAGAGGGGCTAGAGATTGAGTTCAATCACCAGTGGCCACTGATTCAGTCAATCACGCCTGTGTGGCGGAACCTCCATACAAACATCAGATCTCATGAGAACAACAGAATACAGAGAGCTGGTTTGGTGCATGTATGGAGGCTCTGGGAGGGTGGTGGGCCCAGAGAGGGCATGGAGCCCCTCTCCCATACCTTGACTATGCATCTCTTCGATTTGGCTTTTCCTGATTTGAATCCATTACAATAAACAGGTAATGGTATGTAGACTGTTTTTCTGAGTTCTATGAGCCATTCTAGCAAATTATTTACCTTGAGGAGGAGACTGTGGGACCCTTCAATTTATAGCTGGTCTGTCATTAGTGCAGGAGACACTGGACTTTCAATTGACATCTGAAGTGGGGGCAGTCTTGTGGGATCCCTTAACATGTGGGATCTGCATTAACTCCAGGAAGATAGTGTCAGAATTAAATGGAATCGTAGAACACTCGCTTGGTGTCCAGAGAGTTGGTTGATGTGTGGGAAAAAAATCTCAGACACTTGGTGTCAGAGGTGGGAGTAAAAACAGGTCAGAGACCTTGAGATGACTGCAGCCCTGGCTGACACCTTGATTGCAACCTCTTGGGAGACCCAGAGTCTGAGGCACTCAGCCAAGCTGCATTCAGATTCCTGTCTAAGAAAAACTAGGAGATCATCAGCATTGTTTTAAACCACTAGGTTTTGGGGTTGTCATATGGTCATAGATAACTAATACACATATTTATTTTAACAGCTCTTAGAAATATAGAGCAAACACATCAAATTGAGTTTTAGTGTTTATTACTTACAGTGAAACTAAGTAGAGAAAATGAATCAATGTAAATCAATTTGAAGAGAACCGTAAGATAAACGGAGGTACAGATGGGTGTGGGATGGCAAACAGTAAGGGGTGGAAGGACAATGACTGAAGTTTGGTAAGCACTGAGCTAATTGAGCTGACCATAATTCTAAAGCCATAGTATACATGCTCAGTGTTAGGAATAAGGAAGGGTTACGTCTGTCTGGGTGCAGCAGCCTACAGCGTACAGCCAAGTGCTTCCATTCCCATGGTGAGTTGTGCCCTGCCGAGGGGACTGCACATCAGAATCATCCGGGTTCCCACTGCCTGCCACCCATAGCTCCCTCCCGTCCCTAGCTCCTTCTTGCCTTACCCCCAGCCTCTATGCAGGCAGCACGCCCATCAGGGAAGGAATGACTTCGTGACCTGTTTGCTGTAGCCCTGTGTCCAGTGGCCTGAGGGGACTGGAGATCCAGGAACCCTGGTTCTTTTTTATTTTTATTTTTTGAGATGGAGTCTCACTCTGTCGCCCAGGCTAGAGTGCAGTGCCACAATCTTTGTTCACTGCAACCTCCGCCTCCCGGGTTCAAGTGATTCTCCTGTTTCAGCCTCCCCAGTAGCTGGGACTACAGGCGCACACAACCACACCAGGCTAATTTTTTATATTTTTAGTAGAGATGGGGTTTTGCTATGTTGGCCAGGCTGGTCTCGAACTCTTGACCTCAGCTGATCTGCCTGTCTTGGCCTCCCAAAGTCCTGGGATTACAGGTGTGAGCCATTGTGCCCGGCCAGCATCCCTGGTTCTAGGACGACTTCTGCCATCACCGAAACAGGGACTGCGGAAGGCTTATCTCTCTTCTCTGGGTTGGGGAAGAGGAACAGTGGTGGGTAGGGTGGAAGAGAAAGGAGAGAGAAAGATAAGGGTAGGGGATAGGTGGGAGAGGGTCAAAGGATGTCACTGCCCTGCCTCGAGTCCACTGTAGAACTGCCTCCCAGTCTGGGGCACCTGAAAGACCCATGCATGGGGCAGGCAGGAGGACTGGTGGCTTCACACAACCTCGGCTGCAGATGAGGGGAGATCTTGGCCAAGCCCTTCTTGCCTCTGGGCTCAGTTTCTCCCTCCCTAAAAGGATTGTGGGGGCCTTTCTAGACTGTATAGCCTTGAAGGGGAGGTGGCCAGAGCCACTGAGTCTGTGCCCCTTCTTCTCTGGGTCTGGGAAATGCAGTCATAGCCTCCTCTTTCTGGGTTCAGTCTCCTCCGCTGGACCAGACAGACAAGGAGCTCTGAGGATGGGGCTGGGCACTCAAACTGTGCCTACTGGAAGGGTGCCCCCTTCACAAGTGCTTCCCATTGGCCCCGCTTCTGACACATGTCATTTTGTTTGAATCCTCCCAACAGCCATGTGAGGTGCAATTCTCTCCCCACCTTACAGATGGGGAAACTGAGGCTCAGAGAGGGGGTGATACACCCCGCATCTCACAGCTGGGCCAGTGTAGGCGTGGAAGCAGTAGAGCCAGCAGCAGATCCCCATTTTGCTCTCCCATCTATTGTATCCACAGCACCTAGAAGAGCGCACAGCACATACGAGGCGCTCAGCAAATGCTTGCTGGGCAGGGCTGGCTAGGGGGCAGTTTCTGGTCAACCTCGCAGAGCAACTGGTCCCGAAGGAGCAGCTGGAGCCAGGGTCTGGACCTCAGCCATGGCGCTATGTGTGTCTGGGAAGACCCCCTTCACTCCGCAAGGGGGTCTTGGGCTTGTTATGCCCCCACCTCACGGAAGAGGCAACTGAGCAGCCAAAAAGTGCTGTGACTTGCCTGAGGTCCTGCAGAGGTTGGGCTGGTGTCTCTCTAGTTTTTTCTTTTTTGGGATGGAGTCTCCCTCTGTTGCCCAGGCTGGAGTGCAGTGGCATGATCTCGGCTCACTGCAACCTCTGCCCCCTGGGTTCAACCAATTCTCCTGCCTCACTCAGCTTCCTAAGTAGCTGGGATGACAGGCGTGGGCCACCATGCCCGGCTAATTTTTGTACTTTTAATAGAGACGGGGTTTTACCATGTTGGCCATGCTGGTCTTGAACTCCTGACCTCAAGTGATCCGCCCTCCTCGGCCTCCCAAAGTGCTGGGATTACAGGTGTGAGCCACCGTGCCTGGCTGTGTCTCTCTAGTTTTACTCCCAGGCTAGCACTGCTCCCTGGGTGACCGGTCCCTAAGCCAGGGCCCAGAACACCCACAAACGGTGACTGCCAGGCTGCTGTGAGGATGGTGCTCTCCCTCCCGACACCCGTCAGTACGTGGCGACAGACTCACTGAACGCCGGTGAGGGACGCAGCCCAGATGCCATCCGTCCGCGCCCCACTCTGGCTGTGCCAGCGGCAGGACATTGCCATCTCAGTCTCAGCTCCCTCTTGCGGGACCTCGCTGGGCCCTGCCCCCATCGTTTTTTTCTGCCCCTTCTGAGCTCCCTCCTGCATCACGCTCCACATGGTGTAACTGCTTACTGGGAACCACATTCCACTAGGGCCTCTGGGGCTGTGTACCCAAACATCAAGGGAATTCTTTAGTGGCAATCAAGACAACTCATTGAGATGTGCTGTTTTTGCAGAGAGCTGCATGCATCTATTATTTCCTTTGTTTGAAATAAAAATATCTTATACTTCTTTTCACGTTTTAAAATGTATGCTCCTTGTTAAAAAAACAAAAAACAGACAAACGAAAAAACAAACGAAAAACAGACAAAGAACAAAACTCAAACCTGTGGCCACATCCTGGGATCTCTCTCCACTCCACTCTGTTCCTCAGAGCTGTGTCATCTTTTAAACATGTGCTGACTTAGGAATTCAGTGATTTCATTGTTACTTTAATTTGCATCCTTTTGTAGCCTAATGAGATGGAGCTTTATTTCAGGCGTTCCTCATTGATATTTCCTCTTTCTTGGGAACTTCTGGTTCAAGTCTTTTCCCATATGCGAAATTTAAGGCTGAATTTATGGGATTTTAAAGGCTCTGCAGGAAGCAGAAGTTTGGCACCCATGGTCTTCACTCCTGGTGTCCTGCCCATGGTTGTGTTAGATGAGATGGCAAAAAGGATTTTGTAGACACAACTGAAGTTGCTAATGAGCTGATCTTAAATTAGGGAGATCATCCTGGATTATCTGATGAGCCCAGTGTAACTGTTCCCAGAAAGAAGTCCTGGTCTAGAACCCAAGAGACGGTTCTTGGATCTCCCGCAAGAAAGGATTCAGGGCAAGTCCACAGTGCAAAGCAAAAACAAGTTTATTAAGATAGTAAAGTAGGCTAGGTGCGGTGGCTCGTGCCTGCAATCTCAGCACTTTGGGAGGCCTAGGCCGGTGGATCACCTGAGGTCAGGAGTTCGAGACCAGCCTGACCAACATGGTGAAACCCCGCCTCTACTAAAAACACAAAAATTAGCTGGGCGTGATGGCGTGTCCCTGTAATTCCAGCTACTTGGGAGGCTGAGGCAAGAGAATCGCTTGAATCCAGGAGGTGGAGGTTGCAGTAAGCTGAGATCGTGCCACTGCCCTCCCGCCTGGGGGACAGGAGTGAAACTCTGTCTCAAAAAAAAAAAAAAAAAAAAAAAAAAAGATCAGGCGCAGTGGCTCACGCCTGTAATCCTGCCACTTTGGGAGGCCGAGGCAGGTGGATCACCTGAGGTCAGGAGTCTGAGACTAGCTTGACAAACTGGTGAAACTCCGTTTCTACTAAAAATACAAAAATTAGCCAGGTGTGATGGCGGGTGCCTGTAATCCCAGCTACTCAGGAGGCTGAGGCAGGAGAATCACTTGAACCTGGGAGGCAGAGGTTGCAGTGAACCGAGATGGTGCCAATGCGCTCCAGCCGGGCAACAGAGCGAGACTGTCAAAAAAAAAAAAAAAAAAAAAAAAAAAGAGAAAGTAAAGTGGTGACAGAACAGCTGCTCCATAGACAGAGTTAGGATGTTCCGGAAAGTAAGGAGGAACGCATCTGCCCTAGGTAAAACACTCCTTTATATATAGGATGATAAAAGATCAAAGATCATGAGGACATGTGTTCTGCTAACAGGGTTTGTGATAAAGAATTTTCTTAATTACTGTATTTTGCAAGGATCGGTATTATTCTCTTTAAAGCAAAATTAGGAATGCTTCTGTTCTCAAGATATCAGGATATCAGGACACTCCCAAGTCTAGGTCTATTTAGTAAACATTATCAATCTGTTCCCTTAATTGTGAACATCTAGAGGCCGGGAATGCCTCACTTTCTGGGAATGCAGATCAATAAGTCCCGGCCTCATTTTTCCTAGTCCTCACTCAAGATGGAGTTGTAGCAAGTCCCAGCCTCATTTTTCCTAGTCCTCACTCAAGATGGAGTCGCTCTGGTTCGAATGCCTCTGACATAATCATACGAGCCCTTGGCTCACTGCAACCTCTGCCTCTCAGGTTCAAGCGATTCTCCTGTCTCAGCCTCCTGAGTAGCTGGGATTACAGGCGCCCGCCACCATGCCCGGCTAATTTTTGTATTTTTAGTAGAGATGGGGGTTTCACCAAGTTTGTCAGGCTGGTCTCAAACTCCTGACCTCAGGTGATCCGCCTGCCTCGGCCTCCCGAAGTGCTGGGATTACAGGTGTGAGCCACCGCACCTGGCCTGAAAGCAGAGTCTTGACAAATTATTTCTACATCCATGTTCACAGCAGCATTGTTCACTACAGTCAAAAGGCGGAAGCAAGTCAGTGCCCATCCATGGATGAATGGATAAGCAAAATGTCATGGATACATACAGTGGAGTATTATTCAACCTTAAAAAGGAAGGAAATTCAGACACATGCTACATGGATGAACCTTGAGGATTTTAGGCTAAATGACATAAGCCAGTCACAAAAGAACAAATACTGCAGGATTCCACTTATATGAGGAACCTAGAGTTGTCAAAATCGTAGGGATAGAAAGGAGAACGGTGGTTTCCAAGGGCTGGGGGAGTGAGGAGTCAGTGCTTAACAGGTCCAGAATTTCAGTTTTGCAAGATGAAAAGAGCTCTGGAGCTGGAGGTGATAGTTGCATAGCATCATTAACGTATTTAATATCAATGAGCTGTACACTTAAATATAGTTTCATGAACTAAAAATATCTGAGACAGGTCTCAATCTATTTAGTAAGTTTATTTTGCCAAGGTTAAGGAGTGCCTGGGAGGCAGGTCTATGCTTTCCTCGGAGGATGATTTGTAGGACTTCAATCTTTAAAGGGGAAAGAGGCCGGGTGCGGTGGTGGAGGTTGCTGAGTGAGCTGAGATTGCGCCACTGCACCATGGCCTGGGCAGCGAAGCAAGACTCTGTCTCAAAAGAAAAAAAAAAAAAAAAAAAAAGGGAAAGGGTGGATATTGGGAAAGAGGGAAAAATTTTAAAAATACATGCAGAGGTAAGAGACAAAGGTTGCATTCTTTTGAGTCTTTGATCAGCCTTTCACTGAAATACACAATTTACAGGTTGCGGGGGTAGAGGAATAGTCACTTATGCCTTAGTCTGGCTCAGTGAATCTGCATTTTTACACCAGAGGAAGCAATCAGGCGAGCAGAGGGATGACTTAAGAGTTCCATCCTTTGTTCGGAACCTGTGAAGACCAGCTACCAATTTACATTGTCACGGCAAAATTCAACAGAACCGTTTTAGGGTAAACTTCTTGGGGCCCACAAAAAATTTCCTAGTGGGCAAGTTGTGAGGGAGGTATGTGGCTTTTTATATCTTTGTAGCTGTTTTATTAAAGAACAAAAGGCGAGGCAGGTTTGCCCAACACAGTTCCCAGCTTGACTTTTCCCTTTGGCTTAGTGACTTTGGGGTCCTCAGATTTATTTTCCTTTCACAGTTATGACGGTACATTTTATGTTATATTTATTTTAAACCCTCTTCCCCCACCCCAAAAGCGGGGGAGAAAACAAAGAGATGTAGCAGAAGAGGAAGTCACAGAGAAGCATCTTGCAGCATCTTTTTTTTTTTTTTTTTTTTTTTTGAGATGGAATCTCGCTCTGTCGCCAGGCTGGAGGGCAGTGGCGCAATCTTGGCTCACTGCAACTTCCGCCTCCCGGGTTCAAGCGATTCCCCTGCCTCAGCCTCCAAGTAGCTGGGACTACAGACATGTGCCACCACGTCTGGCTAATTTTTTTGTAATTTCAGTAGAGACAGGGCTTCACCATGTTGGCCAGGGTGGTCTCGATCTCCTGACCTCGTGATCCACCAGCCTCGGTCTCCCAAAGGGCTAGGATTACAGGCATCTTGCTACATCTTGAAGCATCTTCAGTGTGCTCTTGCTTGCTGGCTCTGATGATGGAGGTGTTCAAGCCATTGTGGAAGGAATGCAGTGGCCTCTAGGAGCTGAGAATGACACCAGCCAACATCCAGCAAGAAGACATGGGCTTCAGTCCTAGGCCCATGGACACAATTCTGTTAATATCCTGGATGAGCCTGGAAAGTGGGCTTTCCCAAGTCTGCAGATAAGAGCCCACGGCAGCTGACATTTTGACTTTAGCCTTGTGAGGCCCTGAGACAGGGACCCAGTCGAGCTGCTGGTTTCCTGCCCGGCAGGACTGAAAGATAATGCATGGGAGTTGTTTTATATTATAAGTTTGTGCTAATTTCTCACTGTAGCAATAGAAAACGAATACAAGGTCTTTAATGCATTAATGTTGAAAACACTTTTTATATATGTTGTAATTGTTTTTTAAGTGTGTCATGTGTTTTTAAACTCTTCCCTTAATTATATTGAATCCTCCTAATTTCACTATCAGAGGGTAAACTCCAGTTCCATTCTTGGGGGAGTCCTTTGCAGTCACCCCAGGTACTCAATATTCACATGCATCAGAATCACCCCGAATGCTTGTTAAAACACAGATTCCTGGGTGCTGCCCGCAGAGGTGCTGATGCAGTAGGTTTAGAAGGGCCCAAATATTTGCATTTCTAAAATGTTTCCAGGTGATGCTGAAGCTTCTGGCCGTAAAGACAATCCTTTGAGAACGTATTTCCTCCCCAGCACTGGGCCCTTCAGCCCCAGAGCGCTGCCCCGCCCTGGGTGGAAGGAAGCTGAGCTCCACCCCAGAGGGGCGGGGCCCTTTAAGCTCCGCCCTACGCAGTTGGCCCGGTTATCATTGGCTGGGAGTGCAGGGATCCCCTGCGTCACAGTGCCGTGCGCTCCCCAGCCAGAACGCCTGGGGCGGGGGTCTCTGCGCCTGCGCAGTGGAGCTGGGCGCTCTTGGGGCTTGAGTTTCTAAGGCTCGGGTCTCGCGTGCGGGCTACCGGATGGCGGAATCCCGGGCGGAGTCGGAGCCCTTGCTGGGCCGGGCCCGCGGCGGTGGCAGCGACTGCCCGGCGGGGCTGACCACTTGCCGCAGCATCCAAGTCGGCCCTGGTGAGCCGCCCGGACCCGGGGAGGGGACTGGCCCGGGAGACCGGGGTCGCGCGTGGGGGTCCCGCTGTCGCAGCACCCAGCGTCCTGCCGGGCGCTCCCCCAACAGGTTCGAGTCCGAGCGGGGCCCGGGCCGCGCCGGGCGCCAGGGGAGCCGGTGTTCTGAGGGCGAGTGGGCTGCGTCCTGCGGACCCGGACCGGGGTCAGGGCAGAGCTAGGATCGCTTCCGTGTCGCTTCCTCATCCCGACCAGCCGAGCGGAGAGGCCCTCGCCCAGCCGTGGGCAACCCCGAGGGAACCGGCCCCCTGCGGCAGGCAGGCACCTTCCGTGTGCCCAGGCGGGCCCAGACCCCATACTTCCCGAGGGTCGCCTGATTGGCTCAGAGAAGGCAGCACTTTGATTTTTCCCGTTTCTTCTGGGAAAAGCAGAGGCTCAGAGAGAGGCGTTACCCTACCCAAGGTCACACAGCCAGTAAGTGGCAGAGGTGGGATTCGAACCAGCTGGGAGCTAGGAGTCCTTTCTTTGTAGGGTGCCTTTCCCGGTCCCACGTCCTGTGGGGCTGGGGTGGGCCCCCTAAACAGTGACGGCTTCCGCGCCTTGCTCTCTGCCAGCCCAGAGCCCCCTCCCCACTCCCTCCTGCCGTTCCTGTTTTTTGTCGTGGTCTGAAGATTGCTGAATCCCCCCGAGGGTGGGGTGTGTCCGCCCCTCGCTGACACCAGGGGAATTAGGTTCTGGATTAGAGGTGGAAGGACCTTAGCTTCACTTTATAGATGAGGAAACTGAGGCCCAGAGAGGCCCTGAGACCTGCCCAAGGTCACAGCCCTCTGTGCTGGTGCGGCTGCTGCTCGAATCACTCTGAGAATTCACACCTGGCCGCTTCCCTCTCTGGCCTGTCTTTCCTTCTTTCCTGCTGTGTCTGGAAGGAACTGGGTTGGAATACTGGTGCCACCCACTGTCGGTGACATATGCCCATCCATGGAGTAATGGGGGGCCAAGGAGGGGACCCTGACAAGAGATGGAAAACCAGAGACTGAGGTGGCCACCCTGTCTGCTCACCTCAGAAGCTGCCTCCAGGAAGTTCTTCAGGGGCTTCCTGGGACCAGTCAGAAGGGAGATCTGCAGGGAGCAGCTCTGGCAGGCCCCTTGATGAGACGCCCAGCACATAGCAGCGTTCAGGGAACACAGATTTTGTGTCTAGGATTCTGGGCGCCTTTCTGGGGCTACCCTGGCTGTGTGGCCTTGGCAGTTGCTTAACCTTTCTGTTTTGTTTTTTTTTTTTTGAGACAGAGTATCACTTTGTCACCCAGGCTGGAGTGCAGTGGTGCAGTCTCGGCTCACTGCAGCCTCCACCTGCTGGGTTGAAGTGATTCTCCTGCTTTAGCCTCCCAAGTAGCTGGGACTACAGGCGCCCGCCACCACGCCTGGCTCATTTTTGTATTTTTAGTAGAGATGGGGTTTCACCATGTTGGCCAGGCTGGGCTCACACTCCTGACCTCAGGTGATCTGCCTGCCTCGGCCTCCCAAAGTGGTGGGATTACAGGCGTGAGCCACCGTGCCTGGCCCTGCTTAACCTTTCTGAATCTCAGTAAAAGGGAGATAATACTAGGGACTGCCTTGTGGGCATTCAGAGAGCATCCAGAGTTTGTCCTCAGCAGAGGGCCTGATGGACTGGGGTGGGGGCCAGTGGCCATCCTGGGTAAGCACCGTGATCATTGCAGGTCCTGGCCCTGGCAGGTGAGACCTGCTCTGCTGGGCAGTGTGGCTGATGAGAGGAGGCTCTCAGGGAGCGCTCTTTGTCCCTCTGCTGTGGCCTCAGCCAGGGCTTCTGAGAACGTGGACAGGACGCTCTGTGTTCCGAATCTCCTTGGCCAGGGTCCCCAGCAAGACTGGTAGACTATGGAGCCATGGAGACTCCCAAAGGCTCATTCAGTCTCAGTGCCGGGGCCTGTGCCAGACTTTGAAATGAAGGCCCTGTGCTCTGGTTCGCAAGTCCTGTGGTTGGTCTCTTGCCAACGGGTGGTGGGGGGCTGCTGCTGTGGGTGCCCCGAGGACCCCAGTGGACCCTGCTGTCGGGTCCTTTTGACTTTGCCCCACCTGACGGGGCCGGGGTCAAAGGTTGAGGACAGTTGTTTTCTGTTGTTTCTGGGTCAGAAAATCACACTTTTACTGATTATCAAAAAAGAGGACAAGGGATTACAATGCTCTAGAGGCTTTCAGAGTAACTGAGTGCTTATGAAGGGCTCACTTAGCAAAGTACTCTGGCTATGGTAAGTCATTCAGTCTGTACTTAGCTCCTCCTGGGTGGGGGTCCACGAGGACCTGGAGCACCGAGAGGTTAAGGCACTTGCCCAGGGTCACACAGGATGCTGGTCAGGACTCTACACAGGTTGTGCAGCCTGGAGCCTGGAGCAAGAGGGGAGCGGGAGCTCAGACCTGGATGTTGCGGGGCAGAGGCTTGGGTTAGGAAGCCGTGTCAAGGCCTGGTGTGCTGGATGCAGCGTCTCAGCCCCTGTTGTCCTCTGTGCCCTGCAGAACCCTCCAGCCCCCCGTAGGGTGATGGCATGTGGACAGGTGATTGCCCTCCAGGGTAATGAGCTCAGGGCGGGGCGAGCTGCCCCAAGGGAGTTCCTGGACCCACACACTGGGGGATGGTGCTCCTGGCAGAAGCTGCAACCTGAGTAAAGGGTGGGAGGCTTTGGAGAGCATGGCCTTGGCAGAGCCAACTTCAGAATGAGTGGCACGGAGGGTTGAAAGACAGGAGAGGAGCGGGCCAGCAAATGTGGGAACCTGCAGTGCCAGGCCAGGGTGGAGTGTGGGCCTGGAATAGTGGGGACCCAGGGGAAGCCGTGATGTGCTTCTGAGTGTTTGGAGCAAGATTCTCGGGCTGTTGCAGGGTGAAACGGAGGATGGCCAGACCCAGAATTTTATAAACCAGCAACCAAAAAGCCAGGCGAAATGGAAGGACAAGTGCGGGATGGTTCCAGGGGTGCCCACCACTGTTGGCCCGGGATGGCTGGCCTGGGTGGATGTGAGCACTTTCCATGGTCCTGGGGTTGGAGTGAGCCCTGGAACTCGGCAGCTTGTCTCTTGTCTAAGAAACTTGTATCACTAGATCTCTCCTGGTAGAGATTCTATCTTCTCCCAGGGAATTTGGTAAGGTGGGGCCTTTCAGATCACCTGCCCCCCAGGTTCCCCTTGGGGCTGTTCATTTATTCATGGGATAAATCAGCTTTGAGTCCTGTGTGCTTGAGTTTTGGGCTCTGCAGATACAGCAGGGAACAAAACAGTGTGGCTTCTGTTCACAGCGATCCCAGGATGTGCTCAGGGTACATAAACAGTAGCCACTTTCAGAGCTTCCCTGGGGAGACATTCGGCTGTCCTCAGGGTGGGTCTTGTGGCTGTGCACGTGGGTAACAAAGCCGCAGGGAGGGAAGGCTCTTGCTTCTGGCAGTGCAGCAAGGCCGGGCAGAGCCAGTGGGGTTCCGGTCTCTTGCCTCTGTCTGGGACCCCCACATCTCTAATCCGTCCGGGGCCCAGCTGCCTCTACCTCATGCCCCCAAGCAGGAGCCCGGAGGACGGGGCAGCTGCCTCCCTAGGGATGGCCAACAGAGTGGGCGGGTCATGGCCTGGACCTCTGCCTGGGGACCAGCACCTCCCGAGGCCTCTGCTGCTGCCTCCCGTGTCACCACATTGTCTTGGTGCAGCTGTGGGCCCCAAGGGGCCAGGTGTAAAAGCCGAGTCTCATCTGAAAAGGCAGCTGCTTCGCCCTCTCCCCGGGCTGGGAAGTGTCAGCCTCTCCGGGTTCCTCAGTTGCTTCGGGTTGAGCGTTGCTTTTCCCTTGGCCTGCTGAGGAGCAGCTCTGCAGCGAGGCCACACAGGTGGCATGTGCCTGCGATGCGGGTGGGTGGCCCGGGCCTCCCGCAGTGGCTCAGTGACTGACCAGGTGTGCCCACTGGCTGCTCCATGGCAGGCGAGAGGTTTGTGAGCAGGCCAGGATGCTGGGCCTTGGCTTCTGTGCCGCCTGACTTTTCCTGAAGGCCCCTCCTAGTCAGGAGCCACTGCCGCCTTTGCCCAGGCCTGTCGGGAGGCTCCACCCTGCTTGTGCTGTTGGTAAAGGCGGGTGGCCACCCTTCACTACAGAAGGCACCGGCAGAGGCTGGGGGACTCGGGCGTTCCCAAAGCTCTGACCCTGGGAGTGATTTGGGTGAGCTTGCCTGGGCCCATGGGCCGGGACAGTGAGGGGACGGAACCTGGGTAGCTCTCGTGAAGCCTCACGGCGGTGCCTTCGGGTTCTAGATGCCAGTTCTCCCTGTCGGTGTTGAATCTGAGGTCTAGTTTGATGGGGGTGGGTGGGACAGTGGGTGCAGTGTCCTGGCTCAGGAAGGCTGTGCAGGAGCCAGGGTCGGGCCCAGCAGAAGAGGGCTGACAGCAGCCCCGTGTACCGAGCGTGCTTGGGGAGTGTGGCAGGGGGCTCTGGCCCTCCTGCGTTGCACCTCCCAGTACCCTCTGGGGAGCCGAGTGGGTGGCTGTGAATAGCCCCACTTGGCAGAGGAGGAGCCAGCCACAGCCTTCCTGCTAGCATGTGGAGGAGCCGGGCTGTGAACCCCGAGTCTGGCGCCGGGGCCCTGCAGGACGTGCTGCTTCTCACGGGCTTGCTGGGTGTGTGTGCTGCAGGCGGAGCCGCCGTGCCCTGGGCCTGCCCTGTGCATGTGATGCCGGGGCACTTACCTGGTTTGGTCCCTGCCCCGGGCAGGCCCTTGCAGCCCCACTGCCGGGTGGAGTCATCTCTTTACACATGGCCTTGGGAGGAACCGCAGCCGGCATCTTTCCTCGATCCCGGGTGTCCTGGAGGGTGAGGCCATGTCATCCTGCTCGGTCACCTGGTGTCCCCCTCTGCCTGCAGGTGCCGCGGCCAGGTGGGACCTCTGCATTGATCAGGCTGTGGTCTTCATCGAAGATGCTATTCAGGTTGGTGGCACCTGCTCCCTGTGGCCTGACCTGGGGGGTGGCCACCCTCCAACGGGCTCGCCCCTCCAGGGGAGACTGACTGGGGCCAAGGCCTCCGTTGCTGGACTGTAGCTTAAGAGAACCGAGGGCGGAGCCTCTGGGCACGGCTCTCCGTCAGTCCCCGGAGAACTTGTTTTCTGCATCCTGGACGCATTTGCTGCTTTGATGCACTGTGTTCTGAGGCCTGTTGGGGACCACCCCATTCTAGGTCCTGGGTGGGTGGGGGTGTCTTGGAGGATGGCACGGCTGCACGGGGCATGGGAGGGTCAGCCCTGCACAGAGAAGAGAGAGCCTCACAGGCAGACACAGGCATGGCCGTGCCCTCAGCAAGTGCTCCCTGAGCGTTTGCTCACACACACACCCGCCCTGGGTGTGTGGCCTGCGAGGTCTTGTGTGTTGGGCAAACCTCATGGTTTGTGATGGTGTGGGCCTGCTGGGTCAGGGCCGGCCATGTCCACACGCTGAAGCGTCCCCTGTGATCCACAGCCTGAGACTTGGGCCTGTCTCATGTGTGGTGTGGGGCTCGGGCCACGGCCCATCCTGCATGTACCCCTGTCACGCCTCATGTGACTTTTTGCTTCCAGTACCGCTCCATCAATCACCGGGTGGATGCCAGCTCGATGTGGCTTTACCGACGGTATTACTCGAACGTATGCCAACGGTGAGAACGCACCCATGTGGAACTCACAGTTCCTGCCGGCTTGCGTGGCGGGGGAGGCTGGCCCCTACCTGGGGATCACCTGGTCTCAGGGTCCAGGCAGGCTCCCTGTTACATAGATAGGGCGGTTACCATCGTCCTCTCTGGAAAGGAGACGGCCTGTGATGGAAGGCTCCTTCGACAACAAGGGTTCCTTTCTGGAATGCTGGGGTTAGCCCTCGGCAATGGAGCTTTGAGCAGGTTCGTGATCTCCCCAGTCACGAGTGTCCATGCTCAGGCAGCGCCAGCTCCCGCGCTTCGGACCGGGGAAGCTCCTGATCAGCCTCTGGGCCCCGAGGGCTGCCGACTCCTGCGTTTTCATGTTTCTGTTCCCTTTCCAGGACTTTGAGCTTCACCATCTTCTTGATCCTGTTTTTGGCTTTTATCGAGACCCCATCCTCGCTCACCAGCACGGCGGACGTGCGCTATCGCGCTGCCCCCTGGGAGCCGCCCTGCGGCCTGACCGAGAGTGTCGAGGTGCTCTGCCTGCTGGTCTTTGCGGCCGACCTCTCTGTGAAGGTGAGGCGGGTGCCAGGCCCTCTGCGTGCTGGCCCGGCCTCCCAGCGCCTGGCCGCTGCTGTCCTGGTTTATTGCTGATTCTCTGGAGCGAGCTGCCTTTTCCCCAGACTTTGTACTTTGACCCTGTGAGGAAGGCACACTTTCTTGGACAAGCAAGCGCCTGAGGCAGAGGCTGTGTCAGCTGCCCTCCATCTCCACCATGCAAACCCGGTGTGCCATCAGCTTTCCTCCCTCCCCACCATGCAAACCCGGTGTGCCATCAGCTCTCCTCCCTCCCCACCATGCAAACCCGGTGTGCCGTCAGCTCTCCTCCCTCCCCACCATGCAAACCCGGTGTGCCGTCAGCTCTCCTCCCTCCCCACCATGCAAACCCGGTGTGCCGTCAGCTCTCCTCCCTCCCCACCATGCAAACCCGGTGTGCCATCAGCTCTCCTCCCTCCCCACCATGCAAACCCGGTGTGCCGTCAGCTCTCCTCCCTCCCCACCATGCAAACCCGGTGTGCCGTCAGCTCTCCTCCCTCCCCACCATGCAAACCCGGTGTGCCGTCAGCTCTCCTCCCTCCCCACCATGCAAACCCGGTGTGCCGTCAGCTCTCCTCCCTCCCCACCATGCAAACCCGGTGTGCCGTCAGCTCTCCTCCCTCTCCACCATGCAAACCCGGTGTGCCATCAGCTCTCCTCCCTCCCCACCATGCAAACCCGGTGTGCCATCAGCTTTCCTCCCTCCCCACCATGCAAACCCGGTGTGCCGTCCGCTCTCCTCCCTCTCCACCATGCAAACCCGGTGTGCCATCAGCTTTCCTCCCTCTCCACCATGCAAACTGAGGCCAGTGTGCCGTTGTGGGTGGCGCAGGCTGGCAGGGCCTCTGAGAACGGTCCAGGGTCTGTAGTGCTGCTGTGAGGAGAGGTCCCGAGTGAATAAATGAGGCCCAGGCGGTCCCTCCTCGAGGCTCACCGTGCCACCCCGAAGAGAAGAGGAGAGGAGGCGGGCGTGGGGCAGAAAGGGGTTTCTTGTGCACACAGCAGCTGCTGCACGTTTGACTCTGGATTCTGCCTGTGACACATGTCCTCCTAGAAGCTGGAGGTGGGGCTTTGGTGCTCACCTAAGCTTCTGAGCCTTGTCAGAGCCTTGGTGACTTTCCAGGGAGGTGCAGGCTACGTGTTCTATTTTTGTCAAACAGTGATTCCAATGCCGCGGTCTCAGGAGCCCCCACATCCCTGCCCATGGTGTTAGATCAGGCCCTGGCTGCAGCCTTCCTCAGCGCCAGCCCTGCCACTCCTTGGGCTTGGGCTCACGTGGCCTCCCGGTCGCGTGGGGCCTCTGCCCGGCGCTGCCCTGTAGTCCCTTGTGGGCAGGGCGGGCTGTGTGCTGACCAAGGGTTGTGGCTGGATGCCGGGGTGTGTGATTGCAGGCCCCGGGCAGTTTCTCATTTCTTCCTTTTTAGCTCCTCATGTGGTTAGCAGGTCTGGGGGTTTTTCAACTGGAACTGAAACTGGCAAGAGGTTGTTAATAGAGGTTTTTGAATGGTTGGTGTGTTTGAGATGTGTCAGAAGGTGAGAGAGGGTACATCAGCAAGTTGTGACCTCTGGGGTCTGTCTTTTATTTTATTTTATTTATTTTTTGAGACAGAGTCTCGCTCTGTGTTTTGAGACAGCACTCGCTCAGGCTGGAGTGCAGTGGCGTGATCTTGGCTCACTTCAACCTCCCACCTCCTGGGTTCAGGCGATTCTCCTGCCTCAGCCTCCCCAGCCGTTGGGACTACAGGCGCGTGCCACCACGCCTGGCTTATTTTTTGTATTTTTAGTAGAGATGGGGTTTCACTGTGTTAGCCAGGATGGTCTCGATCTCCTGACCTCATGATCTGCCTGCCTCGGCCTCCCAAAGTGCTGGGATTACAGGCGTGAGCCACTGCGCCCGGCCGTCTTTTATTTATTTATTTTTGAGACAGAGTCTCAGTCTGTCGCCCAGGCTAGGGTGCTGTGGCATGATCTCAGCTCACTGCAACCTTTGCCTCCTGGATTCAAGTGATTCTCCTGCCTCAGCCTCCCAAGTAGCTGGGATTACAGGTGCCTGCCACCATGCCCGGCTGATTTTTCTATTTTTGGTGGAGGCAGGGTTTCACCATGTTGTCCAGGCTGGTCTCAAACTCCTGACCTTGAGTGATCTGCCTGCCTTGGCGTCCCAAAGTGCTGGGATTACAGGCGTGAGCCACCGCCCTCTGGGGACTTTCTTGATGGTGGGAAATGGCAGTTAGGTAAGGGAAGAACAGACCAGACCTCACTTCCCAAACTGCCTTGCTGTAGCGGCGGAGACCTGCCCACTGAGCCGGTACTCTTCGAGCCTTTTCCAGAATGCATTCCGTGCCTTCTCAGCCTGCACAAGGTGGTTGGTTGCATAGGCAGAACAGGCAGGAGCCTCCTGTTACTGATGAGGACCAGGTTAGAGAGCTTCGGTGCTGCTTGAGGCTGCACAGTGAGTCCCTAGCAGGCTTGGGTGGGAGCTCGGGCCTCCTGACCGCTGCTCAGCATCCCGTGGGGACCACACTGTTGTGGGGGCACACCCTGCTCTGGTCGTCCGGTCCCTGCCCTGCGCACCGTCATTCTCTGGCTGCAGGGCCAGTGTGTGGGGCTGCTTGCTGCTCACCCGCCTGTCTCTCTTGCAGGGTTACCTGTTTGGGTGGGCCCATTTCCAGAAGAACCTTTGGTTGCTGGGCTACCTCGTGGTGCTGGTGGTGTCTCTGGTGGACTGGACCGTGTCCCTGAGTCTCGTGTGTCATGAGGTAGGTGGCGAGGTGGCCCTGAGACAGGCGGAGAGCTCTGGGGGTGGTGTGGGTGCAAGGCCCACAGGGATGTTGGGATGGAGCCCTGAGCCCGCCAGCCATCCTGCCCACCTGCCCAGCACTGCCCACCTCCCGTGGCACTTCTTCACTTGTTGGCTGGGGAGCCTTGTTCCCGTCTTGCAGATGAAGCCCCGGAGGGCTGGACAGGTGCAGGGTTCCTCGTGGCTCACCCTGTTGGTGAGGGCAGACCTGGGAGTGAGATCCAGGACTCTGGCCTCCCAGCTCTCCACTTTCTAGCTGAGGGCCTCGTCCGCCCAGCGCCCGACGAGAGCGCCACACCAGGGCCTCACCATGCCCCATAGTCACAAGCCCCAAGCTCTGTGAGGCCTGACAGTGAGAAAGCCCCTCACCCGGCCACGCTCAGCTCTTTCCACCGCAGCGTCTCAGTTTCCCCTCAGAGCACCCGGAAGCCCCCCCCGGGCTTTGGGAGAACAGAGCGGGAAGAGGTGGGTGCGGAGTCAGCAGGATCCACTGGGTCTTGTCGGGAAGCAGAGCCCCGCAGGTGCCCTGTGGAGGGAATGAACAGAGGGCCTTAAATAGGCGCCGAGAAACCAACAGTGAAAGCAGCCCAGTGGAACCAGAACCGCCGGAGCAGCCCCACCCTGGGCAGGGCACACGGGGGAGAGATGGGGGTTGTTAGCACCTGGAGGCCCAGGGGAGGGGCCCATAGAGCTGGGACCTTGCCCTCTGCCCTGTGGGAGGGGGCGCTACCCGGCGGGCGCTGGTGCCTCCCAGAAGCTCAATGAGGTTGGTCCCAGCAGTGCCGATGGGGAGGCTGGGAAGCTCTGGGTGCAGCCTAGTGAGTGCGTCTCCTGTCCGCCTGCCCCAGGGCCCTGCTGGCAGGACCTGGTGGGGAGTAGCCGCTGCAGAGAGCTGGAATGGGCGGCGGCGCGGCCACAGCCCGGCAGAGCGGAAGGGTGGCTGGAGGGCAGTCCCGCTGTGCTGCTGTGGGGCCTCCGCGGCCGCCTCCTTCCTGTCTCCCTGACCCGGCAGCGTCCTGAAGCCTCCTCCCTGCACAGGAAGAGCCTCTCCCGTGACTGCCCCAGCAAGGGGAGCGGGGACGGCCCTCCCACCGCCATTTCTGAGTTACGGTCGTGGCAGCTGTATTATGTTTTGTAACTTACAGGCTAAATTGTAAGCCACACCAAGAATCCTTATATGAAATTAGGATGGGGAAGGAGACAGGAAAAAGGGACACAGGTCTATGTTACAAGCAAGGAAGAAAACAAATAAAGGCCTGTTTTTGTACCTGGCCGTGGGCCCTTCCTGGATCTCTTCTGCCACCTGCTCTGTGCTCCTTTCACCTCCGCCAGCTCCCCAGCTGGCCCTGGTTTTTCACCTGGCACAGGGACTGGACCTTCCTCCCTGAGGGGCCCGAGTGGTCCTGCCTTTAGAAGGCTGGAGTTCTTTGCTAACTTTTTCCTATGGGACATAGGAGTAAGAGGTGCCCCAGAGGACCCCACCCAGCCCTCCCTGCTGTTCTCAGTGGTAGCGGCCAGCCTGCCCGCTCACCCCGCTGGCACAGCAGCCCTCTTCTCATGAACAAGCTATGGTCCAGACCACTGGCACCAGCGTGTATCCTGGTGGAAGCATCCCCACCTTGGGAGGGGATATTTCCAGACCGGGGACCCAGAATGGGCGAGGTGGGAGGTGGAAAGCTGGCCATCCCCCTGTGCCTCTTCACCACGTTCACTCCCATTGCCCTTGCCTGGGTCCCAGTGGGTCCTAGCTGGGGAGAGACAGCCCCGCCCAGTTGCCTCCAGTTCAGAGCCTGTGCTGTGCCCTGTGACCCTAAGCCGACAGCGTTGCTGAGTCTTCCTAAGGCTCTGGGACCCTTCCCACAGCCAGCTACTGTGGGGCCGTGCCAGGGCTGCCCCAGCTCTTCCACTGGAAGCGGTATTTGCAGGGCTGTGAGTGGGACATAGTGCCCCACTGAGTTCATTCCCCAAGTTCTGGGATGGTGCTGGCAGAGACGTTGGGGGCAGGGCAGGCAGATTCATAACCTGCACGCCTGTCTGTCCCGGGAGGACAGATGAGTGCCGGTTACGGGCAAGGGCCCCTTTGTTGCCGGGGGCTGTCTTGGGCCGGTACTGGGCTCTGCCTCTGGCTGAGCGGCTGTGCTATTGGCACCAGGCATAGCCTCCATGTCTGTCGTGGTGGCCGATTTGTGTGTGGTGGAGGGAGTTAGGAGCAGGGTGGCTGAGGGAAGAGGCCCAGTTGCATCCACAGGATGCCTCGTCCTGGCCAGAGAGGCTCCTCTCCGTGGTGCCCATGGTGGGCGTTCATGTGGGGCCTCGGCTCCTCACGCCACGTGCCGTGCAGAGCAGCTTGTTCAGAGCAGCTTGTTCAGAGCAGCCAGTCCACATGCTTCCTCCCAGACCTCGTTCCCAGTCTTCCACCCTTCTCTTTCCACCCCCCTGTCCTCCACCTGGGAATGTCCCCTTTCCAGTCCACGCAGGGGACCGCCCACTGCAGAGCTTTGCCTTCCGCCGCGTCTGTGCGGCGCTTTCTTGTTGGAGGCTGAAATGCGTGTGTGCGTTTCTGGCTGGACCGGCCATCACTCAGCACGTCTGCAAACCAGGCCTGAGGTTTTCCTCTGTGGCCAGCTGTCCAGTCATACAGAACTCCCACAGGCACTGGGCGGCTTGCAGGCAGGATCGGGTGCCCCCAGCCTTGTGGCCGGGGGAGCTGGATAACACCTGGGCTGCCGGTCACTGTTGGGTTTTGCTCATTCACTTTGTCTTTGCCAGGGCTGTTTGGACGTGGTTTGTCTTCAAAGCCTTGGGTCTGAGGGTCCCAGGGGCTTGACTGGCATTGTGGTTGGTTGTCCTTGAAGGCTGGTCACCTGGATGTACCTTCCCATCCTCATAGAGGCCTCAAGGCCCCAGCTGTCAAGGGAAGGCCCTCAGGGTTGGGCTCTTGAGTCTGGGGAAGCTGTGCCGTGGTCTGTGTCTGACTACAGGTGAGGGTGCAAGTTCCTGGGCAGGGGAGGGGAGCCAGCAGCACCTTCAGTGTCTGCTTGGCCTGTAGAGGGGCTGAGAGAAGCCTTTGTTATCAGGCCCTAAAACTGGAGTTTCCAACCAGTGGGCAACAAGTGGGTTCCGGGTGAGCTGGGCGCACAGGGCAGGAGCCAGAGCCCTGAGCCGTTCTCTGTTCACCGCTGTTCCCTTGGCCTTCTCAGTCTTGCGCCAGGCCTTGGGGTCCCTTTTGAGGGTGATGATTCACTTGGAGTGAGTGCTGGGGATCAGTCACTTGCAGACGTTCCAGAGGGCCTGCTGTGCTGCTGCTGGGTGGACCGTGGTGAACAGAACGGGCAGGTCTCTTGTCCTCTGAGACCCCCTTCCGGAGTGACAGAGAGACTGCCAGCGCACAGAAGTGCCAGACACAGAGAGTGATTCCCAAGGGTGGTGGGTGCCGTGCCGGAGAGGAGCCCGGCAGCCCTGGCAGAGGTGGTGTTCTGCAGGTTGGCAGGGGGGCTGAGCCGGCCAGCTGGGCAGAGACTGGCGGCTGGAGGGCCGTGGCCTCTGCGGCCTGGGAAGGGGCTGGACTGACTGGCCGGGCCTGCTCTGTGGACCCTGGAGGCCATGGGCAGAGCCGTGGGCAGCTGTCGGAGTGTTTGGTTTTGTGCAAGGAGCTGACAGCCGTGCGTTTCTAAAACAAGGTACTGATGAGGAGGCGAGACTGCAGCTGAGAGCGTGGATTTGAGATTGACAGGCGCCAAAGTGTAAACGGGATACTCATGGGACTGAATCCAGGTGTGAGGCAGAGAGAGGAGGTGGGGGCAGGGTGCCCAGCACAGGCGGATCGGGCAGTGCGGGGGCCCACAGGGCAGCCGGGAGCACCGAGGTAGCTGTGTCTGGTGCCGAGGGCGCCAGGCAGGATGGGAAGGTTATCATGGGGACCCCCAGGTGGGTCCCAGTGGCCAGGAGGGGAGGATGGGCTGGGACAGGAGCAGGGGAGGTGGGTGAATAGAGGGGAGGGGAGGGAAACGTGGCATGATGGAAGCTGTGAGAAACTGGTGTGTGGTGGTTGGAGCAGGAGGTGGTGATTGAACCAATACTGACTGAGAAGGCTGGGGTGGGTTGACAGGACTGTGGGTGGGCACTTCTGTCCTCCCAGGAGGAAGGCAGGGAAGATGGGAATACCTGTGAGAGTGTGTGTGTGGGTGTGAGTGAGTGTGAATCTGTTTTGCATGGCCATAAAGCAAGACCTGAGGCTGGGTATTAATAGAGAAGGGGTTTATTTGGCTCACGGCTCTGTAGGCTGCATGGAAGCATGGTGCTGGCGTCTGCTTCTGGTGAGGCCTCAGGCAGCGTCCACTCGTGGCAGAAGGAGACGGGGAGCGGGTGTGTCACATGGCGAGAGAAGCCTGCAGACTCCTTTTAACAACCAGATCTCTCGCGAACCCTCACGAGAAGTCATTACCGCAGGGAGGGTGCCAGGCTGTTCACGAGAGATCCACCCCATGACCTAGACCCCTCCCGCTAGATCGCGCCTCCAACACGGGAAGTCAGATTCAACATGAGATTTGGAGGGGACGCACGTTCACACCGTGTGAGGGTTGGGTGTGGGAGCAGTGAGGCTGGAGGGCGCTGTGTGAGTGTGGGGGTGTGGAGGTGGGGCTCCTGGGGGCAGGGTCTGTGTCTGGGAGGGGAAGGCTTGGAGCAGGGGTCACATTGACGCCGTGTGAGTGATGAGTGTGGGAGCAGTGAGGCTGGAGGGCGCTGTGGATGTGGGGGGCTGGTGGAAGTGGGGCTCCTGGGAGCAGGGTCTGTCTGGGAGGGGAAGACTTGGAGGCAGGGGCACGAGGGGAGCCGGGTTGAGGGTTGAGGGGTGAGGAGGCAGGGATGGTACCCTGAGAGGCTAGGTGTGCTGGGCAAGGCAGGAGGGTCCCAAGGCAGGCATGGGGCTGCCACCCTTCCAACTGTGTCCTGGGTGGGCAGAGGGGAGGATGACCTTGGACAGGGATGGGGACAGGTGTTAGGACTGGGGAGCCTGTGTATGCAGCGCCCAGGAGTTGGGAGATGGGCAAGGGGAAGGGCTGCGACGGGGAAGGACTGCGGATCATGCGGCCCGGAGCAGGTCTCAAGGCCAGCTCTGGAGCCAGGCCCTCCACTCCGAGCTCAGTGACTGTGGAGTGGCCCCCAGGGCACGGGGGTCTCTGAACTGTGTGCCCACCTGGGATGGTCGGCGGGGGTGGAACTAAGCACTGCACGTGGTGCTCAGCTGCCCGGATCTCTTCCAGCCTCTGCGCGTCCGCCGGCTCCTCCGCCCCTTCTTCCTGCTGCAGAACTCCTCTATGATGAAGAAGACCTTGAAGTGCATCCACTGGTCGCTGCCGGAAATGGCCAGGTGGGCTCTTCATGCCCCGGGCTCGTAGGGCTGGGAAGCGGCTCTCTCTGCCCCAGGCCATGTGGTTGCGGGCGGGGCCCATCGGAGTCTCACCTTGGACTGCCTGCTCCGCATCCCTGGCTGGCTGGTGACAGTGTGGGGAGGACGCTGGGGGGGCGTTTGGGGTCTCAGTGGTTCCAACAGTTCCCCAGAGGCCTCCCTTCGACCTAGGCCCGGGGCTGCAGACACTGTGGCCCCAGCTCAAAGGCTGTGAGTCCCCTGGGCACTCTCTCCGATGGGTCTCCTCTTGTCCCCTCTGTCCTCACTGGGGCTGCGCCTTGCCTCTCCCCTCTGCTGTCCCCTCCCACTCATGGTGTCTGCACGTTGCCAGCCTAGACTTCATAAAGCCAAGCTGCTCCTGACGGCACCCCTGCTTGGAAGCCCTCGTGGCTCTTGTTGCCACTAGAAGCGTGGGGCGCTCTCCCTGTGCCCCAGCCCAGCCTCCATCCACCTCAGCTCACCCCGGTCCCGATCCCCTGTCACCCTCTGCTCTTGCCAGTGGCAACGGTGCGTGAGTCCCTAGTGGCTCAGGTGCTGACCCCTCACCATCCAGCTCTGGTGGGTGGAAGTGGCCCCCTCTGAGAGCCCTGGGCCCTTGGATGCTGTCTCAGCTGGGCCCCCTGGGTTTCATTGGTCACTGTCAAAGAAGGGACCCTGCCAGGGCAGGACCAGGCCTTTCCTCTGGGCCCCATGAGCTGAGCATGAGGCAAGGCCCTCGGGGAGAGGGGGACCCAGCTGCTGCAGACTCCTGGGCGCTCCTGTCACCGAGCCCCGCAGGCAGGTCAGGTGTCCCTGGGTCCTGCCTGCCCACCTGCCTGGCCCAGGCTGAGTGCTACGCTCTCCCCCAGTGTCGGGCTGCTGCTGGCCATCCACCTGTGCCTGTTCACCATGTTCGGGATGCTGCTGTTCGCCGGCGGGAAGGTAGGGCACCCTACCTTCTCAGTGGTTCCAACAGGGTCTGGGGATGGGGCTGCCCTGTGCTGTGACTAACAGAGGGGGCTGGGCCGGTGTCTGCTGCCCTGGCTTAACCCATGTGCAAACTCTGTCCAGGAGTTAGCAGTGGCCCATCAGGGGTCCAGGGGCCTGCCTTCGGGTGGCCACAGTGCTCCACCACCCCACTGCCCGGATACCTGTCTGTCCTGGGGTCTCCTGGGCTCAGGGCCACTTGTTCTCTGTCCTGGCTGCCCCTCTCCAACCCTCCCCTGCTCCCTCCCATCCTGACTCAGTTCCCCTACCCTCCTTCCCACTTCCCTCCCTCCCTGCCTATCCCCTGTCCTCCTCCCCTCCTACCTTCCTCCCTGTCTCTGTCTCCCCACCCCTCCCCGGCCCTCCCCGCCAGGCCCTTCACTGAGGGTGGTTCCTCTGGTTTCTCCTCCAGTCCCGTTCATCCTTCCTGACAACCAGGCTTGCCCTGCACCCTCTCTGACTGCAGCCCCCCAGGCTGCGCTGGCCTATTGGGAGGGCCCTCACCTCCCATGCCCTCTCCTGCCACTAGTCTCTCCCACCATATCCTCCTCTGTGGCTGCCCGGGGCGCGGCAGCTCGTTGCTGTGTGGAGGCGTCTGCCTGTCTCCCTACCCCACTGCAGTGTTACGAGTTTATTCTTCCGTCCTGGCCGAGGGCACCATCCTCCTTGGGGCTGGGGCCACACTGCATCGCTGCGGCTTTGTCGTGGGAGTGGACAGTGCTCAGCCTGTGCTGCTGTTCGTTTGTGGCCGCGTTGGGGTTTGCTGTGTGTTATCCAGAAGGGGAAGGCTGAAGCCGGGGTTCTCACCCAGGGCGGAAGCAGTGAGTGAGCCCTGTGTGTGCGTGGTGTCTGTATGTCTGTGCGTGTGCGTGGTGTATGTATGTCTGTGTGCGAGTCTGTTGTCTGTGTGCGTGTGTGGTGTCTGTGTGTGCATGGCTTGTCTGTATGTCTGTGTGTGTGTGTGGTGTCTTATGTGGTGTGTGGTGTGGTGTCTTTGCATGCGTGGTGTCTGTATGTCTGTTTGCTGTGTAGTGTCTGCATGTGTGCATGGTGTCTGTGTGCGTGCGTGGTGTTTGTGTGCGTGCGTGGTGTCTGTACGTCTGTGTGCGTGCGTGGTGTCTCTACTTCTGTGCATGCAGGGTGTCTGTACGCCTGTGCCCGTGCGCGGTGTCTGTACGTCTGTGCATGCAGGGTGTCTGTACGTCTGTGCATGCAGGGTGTCTGTACGCCTGTGCGCGTGCGTGGTGTCTCTACGCCTGTGCGCGTGCGTGGTGTCTACGTCTGTGTGCGTGTGTGGTGTATGTCTGTGCGCGTGCGTGGTGTCGCTACGCTTGTGCGCATGCGTGGTGTCTGTGTGCCTGTGTACGTGCGTGGTGTCTGTATGTCTGTGCGCGTGCGTGGTGTCTGTATGTCTGTGCGCGTGCGTGGTGTCTACGTCTGTGTGCGTGTGTGGTGTATGTGCGCGTGCGTGGTGTCGCTACGCTTGTGCGCATGCGTGGTGTCTGTGTGCCTGTGTGCGTGCGTGGTGTCTGTGTGCCTGTGTGCGTGCGTGGTGTCTGTATGTCTGTGCGCGTGCGTGGTGTCTGTATGTCTGTGCGCGTGCGTGGTGTCTGTATGTCTGTGCGCGTGCGTGGTGTCTGTATGTCTGTGCGCGTGCGTGGTGTCTGTACGTCTGTGTGCGTGTGTGGTGTATGTCTGTGCGCGTGCGTGGTGTCGCTACGCTTGTGCGCATGCGTGGTGTCTGTGTGCCTGTGCGCATGCGTGGTGTCTGTATGTCTGTGCGTGTGTGTGGTGTCTGTGTGTCTGTGTGTGTGTTCGTGCATGCATGTCTCTGTGTGTATGTGTTTGTGTGCCTGTCAGGAGGGAGAGAGGATAGGGACTCTGGTGTGGATGCCCCCTTGCCAATGGCTGTGATTCGGGGGCAGCTGGGCTGTGGAGATGGAACCGCTGACGGAATCTCAGGCCTTCCTCTGTGTGACTGTCCAGTGACTGCTGCAGTGGTGCTGTTTCCCAGAGCCCATACAAGGTGGATGTCATCATTGTGGGTGCTGGACGTGGCAACAGCCTCAGCCTTGAGGCTGGGGTGTGATCCTCCGCCTGGGAAAGCCGAGTGTCCCATCCTGAGGCACCGGGAAGGGCCGGCTCCTCCTCTAGGTGTGGGGTTCTGCCCCATGGAGCGGCCCTTGGGGAGCAAGGTGTGCCTTGTGTGAGGGGTCAGAGCGCTTGTCGTGGTCTTGGCAGGAGTCTGGATCCCTGTCCGAGGCAGGACTTGAGAGGAATATGGGATGGTGGCCGGCCTGTCCCTGCCTTCCTTCCCCGGCCATCGTGCCCTGCCAGCCTGGCCTGGGGCAGTAGCTAGGCTGTGCTTCCGGATGGCCTTGCTGGCATCGCCGGCTCCTGCTGGCGGGGTGCAGCGGCTGCCTTGCTTTAGCTACCTTTGTGAGCACGGTCCAGAGCCAGCCTGCTTGTCCTCTGCTGGCTTTGCTCGTTGTGAAGCTCCAACCTGGACTGATTTCCAAGAACCAGGGTTGGTGCTGGGGTGTGTGGTCTCCCAGCAGCCGTGATGGTGCTGTCCCATTTTACAGACGTTTCTCAGGTCGGGGCTGTGGGCTGGCTCGGGTCCATCGTTGCTGGTTGTGGCAGGTTGGGCGGGAGCCCAGGTCTCCTCTGTGTCCCTCACAGAGCTGTGGCTTGGGCTGGGCTGTAGGTATGGGAGGTCACGCCTAGGGTCTGCCCGAGCAGAGGTTGAACTGCAGAGGAGGAGCGTGAGGCCTGCTGGGAGGCTCAGTGTGGGGTGGGAGAAGGGCCTGGGCAGGGGAGTTCTCTCGGCTCTGTGGACCTCAGCATCTGTTAGGTGGTGTGGGTGCCAGAACCTTCCTCAGCTGACTCGAAGCCTGGCCCTGAACCTTGCTCAGTGGGCGCTCGGTGGGTTGTTTTACGTTCGGGAATGTGGTGGTTTGACTGGGTGGGAGTGGGAGTGGGGAGGCCCAGGAGGCCTGAGCCCAGCACTCCAGTCCTACTGTCCCCGGTGACCGCTGGAGGCCAGCCTGCCCTCCAGGCTTCAAAGGCCTTGCTCTGCTCCTCCACTCTGGCTTGGGCTGAGGCCCAGGAGGGGCCCGCCTTGCTCTCCCCAGCAGGGGAGCCTGTCCCTACCCATGGCTCTGTGCCTGACAGTGCTCCCTGCCTTCTCACTTCCTCTCAGTGGCCTCTGTGCCCCCTCCCCTTAGCAGACTGTGGCGTCTTCACCATCAATTAGTTCACGTGTCCTTGGGAGCCCCTGACTGGGCAGATGAGGGGACAGGGCCATTTTATAGGTGAGACCTTGCAGGCCTCGGTGCTATTGATGTGGCTCTGAGGCCGGAAGGGCGGCCTGTGTGAGAGGGAGTGGCCGTCACAGGCGCCTCCGTGCCAGGGCCTGCTTGTGAGGTCTCCCCTTCGCCAGCAGCTGGGCTCATGGCTTTGAAACGATCCCTAAGAGTTTGCTTTGTGTGCCAAGTCCCGCTGTGCCACCGGCCCATCCAGTTCACACAACCAGTCTGGTTTGCAGGAACCACCCATCTTCCAGCTGGGCATCTTCCAGCTGGGGGTCTGGAGGCTTGATCGGCAGAGGGTGCCCACGAGCCTGGCCCCAGTGAGAGCCCCGGGCCCAGAGTCTCGAGTGGAGTTGCTTTCCGAGCAGAAACCCTGCACGTGCCAGCTGTGTTTTGTGGCTGGGACCCCTCTCAGGAGGGAGAGAGGATAGGGACTCTCATGTGGATGCCCCCTTGCCAATGGCTGTGATTCACCACAGCCACGAGCACGGTGCCTCTGGGTCCCCTGGGTGGCCATGGGCCCTGATACACAGCCTCTAGAGTAGGCTTCACGAAGGGTCCAACCTATCCCACCGTGGCAGCCTGGGCCCCTCCTGCCCCTCCCGCCCCTGCCCGCCCCTGCCCTGTAGCCTCACTGCCCGCACAGTATATGGCAGAATCGGCTGCGAGCAGGCGAGGTGGCCTGAGGGAGGTCACTAGGCTGGCCGAGGGCTTTCTGCTGTGGTTCTGAGCCGTCCTGCTTCCAGGCACCATGTCCGTGCGGGTGAGCGGTCTCCCTGGGTGCCCACTCTTGGCCCTGAGATCCTGAGTTTGGTGCTGTCTGGCCATGAGCTCAGCCTGCTGGGAGGCCACAGGGAGATGCAGACTGGGCAGTGGGTGGATGGTTCCAGCCGGTTGGGTCCGGGGCCTGGGGCTCAGCCTGTGGGGTGGGGACCCGGTGGCGCCCTGGAGCTGCCGCTTCTGCTCTCAGCAGGATGATGGGCAGGACAGGGAGAGGCGGACCTACTTCCAGAACCTGCCTGAGTCTCTGACTTCCCTCCTGGTGCTGCTGACCACGGCCAACAACCCCGATGGTGCGTGCAGGGCCAGGGAGGGACTCTGGGGGTCGGTGAGCCCAGCATGGGGGGCCGGTTTGGGTCGCTGAGCCTTAGCACCCAGCGGGAGTGTCCGAGCCCTTTTTATCGACAAGTGGAGAAGAAAGGGTGACATTTTCCTTCCTCCCCTTCTTTTCCTTTCTCTTCTTCCTTGTCTTGGTTTTCTTCTCCCTCTCCCTTCTCCCTTCTCTTTCCTTCTTTCCTTTGCTGTCTCATGCCTTTGTTTTCTTACTCCCTCCTCCCTTTTCTCTTCGTCTCCTCTTCCTCCTCGTCGTCTCACTCCTCTGAGAAGCTGAAAGTGGCTGGTGTTCTTCATAGGGTGATGATGGCAGTGGTCAGAGGGTCCCCTGGTGCCCTCCTACTGGAGGTCAGTGGTCAGAGGGGTCTCCCGGTGCCGTCCTGCTGGAGCTCCACACACCCACACTCCTGTTGCTGCTGAGGTTCAGCTGTGGGAGCCACTGGGCAGCAGCACGTGAGGGCCAAGGGTCTTACCAGCCATGATGCTCACCCTGTGTGATGCTGGTGGGGCCTCCGCTGCTCAGGTGCAGGTGTGGCCAGGATGAAGGCCACGGTCCTGGGCTTGGCTGTGGCCCAGCCACCCTGGCTGGTACCTTTCATCTTGCGGACCCTGAGTGCTGTCTCTTGTGTCCTCTGAGTCCTAGCAAGTGACCGCAGGGGGAGCAGGACTGTCTGTGGGGAGAGCTGCAGGGAGGCTGTGAGCTCTGCGCACAGAGGGACATCCTTGATAGGTAGGGAGTTCCCCGTCCTGGAGGGTGTTCGAGCAGAGGCGAGAGATCGAATTCGGACAGGAAGGCCTCTCAGTCCTCCCAGGAGACCTCTTTTCTTTTCTTTTCTCTCTTCTTTTCCTTTCCTTTTCCTTTTCCTTTCCTTTCAGACGGAGCCACGCTATGTCACCCAGACTGGAATGCAGTGGCGTGATCTCGGCTCACTGCAACCTCCACCTCCTGGGTTCAAGCGATTCTCCTGCCTCAGCCTCTTGAGTAGCAGGGATTACAGGCATGAGCCACCACGCCTGGCTAATTTTTGCATTTTTAGTAGAGATGGAGTTTCACTATGTTGGCCGGGCTAGTCTTGAATTCCTGACCTCAAGTGATCCACCCGCTTCAGCTTCCCAAAGTGCTGGGATTACGGGTGTGAGCCAACACTCGGCAGTGGAGACCTCCTTTCCACAGCGGAGACCTCCTTTCCACAGTGGAGACCTCCTTTCCCCAGCGGAGACCTCCTTTCTATTGCAGAAGCAAATAGTGTAGGGTCAGGATGGGAATGGGATCAGGAACTGAGGTTGTCAGTCTGCGTTATTTCTTTTTTCTTTCAGTGATGATTCCTGCATATTCCAAGAACCGGGCCTACGCCATCTTCTTCATAGTCTTCACCGTGATAGGTGAGTGCAGGTAACGTGGCCAGCATTCTGTGACAGGATCCCGAGAGCTCAGGGACCGGCACACTCCGCTCCCTCCATGACCTGAAACTTCACATCCGTGTGTTTCACTCCAGAGATCACCCCAGGGATCCCCCGCCAACAGCTTCACCCCAGGGATTCCCCACCCCACGGCTTCACCTTGGGGAGCCCCCACCCCACGGCTTCACCCCAGGGATTCCCCACCCCACGGCTTCACCCCAGGGAGCCCCTACCCCAAACTTTCTGTTCTGTCATCACCGTCGACCTCATCGTCCTCCCACCCGTGACTGCGCTGGCCAGGCCACGTTTCCATTTGATAGGGGCGCCCCCGGCACTGTGCTGTCCTGTGCTGGCCGCCCTGGCGTTGGTTTTGCTGCTGTGCTGGTGGCCCCCTGACTGTGGCTGTCTCCTCTTGAAGGAAGCCTGTTTCTGATGAACCTGCTGACGGCCATCATCTACAGCCAGTTCCGGGGCTACCTGATGGTGAGCGAGCTCCCCCATCCTGGCTCTGCCTGGAGCTGCCGGGAGGCCAAGCAGGGTGTGGCTTGAGCTGAGCAGCTGGGTGATCCTTGCTGGCCAGGCTCCTGGTGGGATGGGAGGGCAGGGTTGCCACCTCCTGTGGATCCGCTGGGGATACACATATGTTGTTGCTCTGGCCACTGCCAGAGATGGCAGCTCCCAGGACAGCGGACCCTAAACCCTCTTGAGGGGGAGCCGGGGGGGCCCCCCAACACACAGAGAAGAAACATGGCCCAGTGTATTGCACAGCACGCCCGTCAGACACCTTCCTGTGTGGCCTGTTCCGGGAGTCCGTGACCATCCTCTCATTCCCGGGGGGTGAGGGAGTCTGTGACCAGTCCTCTCATTCCCAGGGGGTGAGGGGCTGCCCCCAGGCATGGGGGACTGGGCCCCCTCCAAGGCTGCCCAGATTCCCCCTCTGCCTGTTCCCCAGGGGAGGGACGGGTTGGGGGTTCTGAGCCGGGGGGGGCTGATCCTGCCGTTCAGAGCCTTCCTCTTTGCAGAAATCTCTCCAGACCTCGCTGTTTCGGAGGCGGCTGGGGACCCGGGCTGCCTTTGAAGTCCTGTCCTCCACGGCGGGGGAGGGAGGAGCCTTTCCTCAGGCGTGAGTGCTGAGCTTGGGCCGTCTTCTCCCTGAGGGCGGGCGCTGTGGCTGCTGGGCAGGGGGCGGGTGTTCATTAGGGGCTTCTCGTGCTCGGCCTGTCCCTCGCCGCTGCTGGCTGGCACCCACCTCGCAGAAACCACCGTGTCCCTGGCGCTCTGTGGTTCCCGGCATCCTTGCCCTGAGTCCATGCCTTTATCTTTGTGCCCCCCAGTGACCCTGGGCTGGTGAAGGGCCGAGTGGCCTGGCTTCTCCTTGTCCCCCTTCTGTGCTGACTTAGGCAGCAGAGCCAGAGGTGCGTGGGCCAGGTGTCCACACCACCGTCCTGCTTGGAAATGAGGGCAGAGAGCTTGAGGGACACTGCGGTGGCAAGTTCTGGTCCTGACTGCTCATAGTGGTGAAGGCAGTTTGCCCCTCCTCGGGGGGACGGCAGTGGCAGGACACTCCTTACAGGGGCTCTTGTTGTGGCTCAGGCTGCAAAGTGGCTTCACGGCAAAGCTCAAGCCAGACGCCAGGACTAGAGGACTCAGGCCCGGGTTCCGAGCGGGGCTGAGCTGGCTGTGCTGACTGGGCTGTGGGTTTTCCCTACAGAGTTGGGGTGAAGCCCCAGAACTTGCTGCAGGTGCTTCAGAAGGTGCAGCTGGACAGCTCCCACAAACAGGCCATGATGGAGGTACCCGCCCCTGCTCCCAGCCTCCTCTGGGCTCCTCCCGGGAGGTCACTTGGGCCAGCAGCCCCTTTTCAGGACTGCGTGTGTGGCTTGAGGTCACCTGCAGCGTTCACAGCCCGTCGGGTTGGGGCTGGGGGCACTCACCTCCGAGGGCGTTCACCTTCCCGGGTGCCCCTGCTGACCTGCGCTCCTTCCTCTGCAGAAGGTGCGCTCCTATGGCAGTGTTCCGCTCTCGGCTGACGAGTTTCAGAAACTCTTCAACGAGCTTGACAGAAGTGTGGTTAAAGAGGTAAGTGGGGCCACGGCCGCCCAGGGCGGATAGTGGGGGCCGTCCAGTTTCCACCGCCCTTGATCACCTGGGGAGCTCCTCTAACGATGGGCGCCGGGATTCGCCTGCCAGGGGTCCTGGCTCCTAGGATGGGAACTGGGAATGGAGATCTCTTTGGCTCTTGGAGATTGGGGAGATTTTTATGAAATTCCCCAGACCCCAGGAACTAGCCTGAGCCCAGCCCGACACAAATAAATCTTCCAAATGGTTTTCTCCATTTCCATGACAGACTCTCCTTTTCCTGTCTGTCCTTTCTTAGGAGGTCCGCATGCTGGTCCTCTCCAAGGCCTTTGTCTTTCGCCCTTGACACGGGTTTACAGAGTTCCCAGGTGGGCCTCAGCAGCCGTCTAAGCTCTGTGTCCGGAAGGCCTGGGCCGGGGGGTGGAGACATTGGGAAACAGCCCAGGCGCTCACAGGCAGTGCGGGGGCAGCACGGGGGCTGCTGTTCCAGCTGCTCAGCCTCAGAGGACTGAGCCGGACCCTGGAACGGGGATGGGGCACAGAGGCGGAGTCGCAGACGCCTGCCAGTTCTGGGTCACTTTTCTCGTTTGCTCAGGCTCCTGGGACGGCACCACAGACTGGGGCAGGGGTGGGGCTGAAGCAGCAGGCATTTGTCATCTCACGGTCCTGGCCGTCAGTCCGAGGCCAAGGTGTCACAGGGCTGGTTCCTCCTGAGGCCCCTCTCAGTGGCTTGTAGGTGCCACCCTCTCCCCGTGTCCTCACCTGAGGCCTCTCTCCGTGGCCTGTAGACATCACCTTCTCCCTGTGTCCTCACCTGAGGTCTTTCTCCGTGGCCTGTAGATCCCACCCTCTCCCTGTGTCCTCACCTGAGGCCTCTCTCCGTGGCCTGTAGACATCACCTTCTCCCCGTGTCCTCACCTGAGGCCTCTCTCCGTGGCCTGTAGACATCACCTTCTCCCTGTGTCCTCACCTGAGGCCTCTCTCCGTGGCCTGTAGACATCACCTTCTCCCTGTGTCCTCACCTGAGGCCTCTCTCCGTGGCCTGTAGACATCACCTTCTCCCTGTGTCCTCATGTGGTCATCCCTCTGTGTGTCATCTCCTATTCTTAAAAGGACCCTATTCAGATTGGATGAGGGCCCATTCTAATGGCCTTGTTTTAACAAATTACCTTTTAAAAGTCACATTCTAAGCTACTGGGGTTAGAGGTTAAAGATACGAATTCTGAGGGAGACAAAATTCAGCCCCCAGCAGCTGTCACCTGCCTCAGGATTCTGTCGGCCTCTGTGGCTGCAGGCCCCTGTCAGAGGTGGTTCTCTAAAAAACATGTTTTCCTAAGGTCCTTCCAGACCTCTGGAGTCAGACCCTGCCCCAACCTGAGCTTGAGTGGCACGTGCTCGTCCCCATTGTCACTTTGGGCATCCCCTTTAGGGCTGCATTCCTCAGTGTGGCCCCCCCAACTCCTTGGGGCATGGGCGATGAGTGTGGTGAGGATCAACAGGCGGCACTTTAAGTATTCACGCCATCAAACCTCTGTTTGGGACAAGGCTGGGCAATGTGGTATCAACTTAAGGTTGTCTTGAAGATAGGAAATAAATTTTGAGTGCAGGTGCAGATTTCCCAGAAACTGTGGAGATGGTCCTCAGATGACAGAAAATTAAGAAGCAGTGTTCTAGATAATGGTGCTTGTCCTAGGGCCAGAGATGTTTGGGGCTCAGGAAGCAGCTCTTAGCGACTGTCATAGGCTAGTTTGCTGTGATCCGGCCCCTTGCCGGGGCAGGCAGACGCAGGCCGGGAAAAGCCAGTCATCCTAAAGGTTCTGGAAAGGTGGTTGTCGTTTCTCAGGCTTTGTTCCTGGTGTGCTCTGGGCCATCTGGGCTCTCCCTGAACCGTTGTTGCTGTTCCCTAGGGTGCGGCTGAGTCCTGGTTGTCCAGAGCTGACTTTCCCACCCTTTTCCAGTGTCAGGATTTGATGAGACCTGGAGGGGAGTTCCTCCTCCCATGATGCTGTGGAGGAAGAGTGGACGGATTGCTTTGGCCGTGACCCAGTAGAGCGGGCTCGTGTGCGCGCAGGAGTGGGGAAGGCCCACCAGGCTGGCCTGGCCAGATTCCCAGCCTGGCTGTCTCCTTTGAGGTCCCAGCGATGCTCTTCCCGGGGCACCGAGCACTGGGCTTTGAGATGGGAGCTTAGGTTCCACAGGTTTTGGGAGCTGCGATATCCTTAATTTGGTTTGCTGACACCTTCTTTCCTCAATAATGCTGACTGTAGAGGGGAGGCCATTGCCCCTCGGTATCTGCAGGGATTGCCTCTAGGACTCCATGTGGATACAAAATCCATGGATGTTTAAATCTCTTATGTAAGATGATGTAGTGTTTGCAGGTAACCTACACACATCCTTCTGTATACTTTAAACCATTTCTAGACTGCTTAGAATATACCTAGCACCTAGGGATGCGGTGGGAGCTTGGGGAATACGGGTAAGCAAACCTGTACGCTCCGCATGGACGCCGTTTCCCCTGAGTGTGTTTTGATCTGCAGTGAGTTCAGTCTGCAGATGCAGTGCCCGCTGATGCGAAGGGCTGGCTGAGCTTCCATTTTGGGAGGTAGATGCTTCTGGGATTGCTGAGATTTGGGGCAGCCTGTGGGTTTGGAAGCACAGAGGTGCTTTCTTGGCAGGCTGACGTCATGGGAGCGCCAGCCTTTTCGAGAGCCCTCCTGTGTGGGGTCACCGCCTGGGCGTCAGTCTGGCCGTGGCCAGGCAGTAGTTTGGTGCTTGCTGGCGAGCTCCAGAGAAGGTGCCCTGCCTGCTGCTGAAAGAAGTCTCCTCTTCATATAAGAAGCTTTTGGGGTTAAAAATGTAGTCGTCATTCATTATAGACAACAGAGGAAAGTGGGAAAATCCACCTCACTGGCTTTCTACCCAGAGACAACCACTTTAGTCATATCAGTTACTTCTCAGTTACACAGCTAACGTGTGAACACCTGCTCCCTGTAACAATTTAAACATACAGATAATGCTAAAATCTCTCTTGGCCACGGTCAGTCTGGGTTAAACAGAAAGTGTCGTATATGGAAGTGGCAACTACGATAAAAGAGTAACTGTAAGATGTAAGGAAACCGTGTGGTGTCCTCGGGCCGAGGGGAGTGCGTGAGAAAGGATGGACCTGGATGGGGACCCTCCAAAGCCGGGGTTCAGACCTCTTGAGATAAGGTGTGGGTTCATCCACAGGAATGCAGAGACGTTCACTGGTCTCCCTGGGCTCCGGTTGGTCTGTGGTCACCGGGTAAGCAGGAGGCGACCTTCCCGGGTGCAGCAGGCTCAGGCTGTGAGCAGGCGGTGGCATTGTCCTGCCGAGGGAATTGTGTGCCAGTGCGGGCAGGTGGCGTTTGGGCACTGGTTTCCACCCTGAGGACTGGGGGAAGCTGAGAAATTTTCAGGAGGTCAGGCTGCGGCTGTAGGTCGCCCGGGGACTGTGTGTCTGGGACAGAGAGCGTCCACATGTGCTTCACACCACACCCCGATCCACCCTGCAGCATCCGGAAACCACAGGGGAGGCCTGCCCTCCTGCCGTGTCCCTCCACTTGCCCTCCCACCCTCCTGCCCTCCTGTGGTGTCCCCCCACTTGCCCTCCTGCGGTGTCCCTCACTTGCCCTCCTGCCCTCCTGCGGTGTCCCTCACTTGCCCTCCTGCCATGTCCCTCCAGCCCCTCCGCTGAGAAAGCCCCACCTCCCTCACACTGCGGACGAGACGCTGAAAGGGGCCCTGCCGTTGTGGCAGAGTGCGTGTCGAGGAGGATATCGGGAGCCGAGAGGAAGTTCGCTGATCACTGCACCGCCAGTTTGGATCTCACTCGAGAGTAGACACTCTATTCAACTGGCTATTTTGGTGTTTTCCTTCCAGACTTTTCCCCGTGTAATTTCAGGCATTTGTAGGCACCGGAGGAAACAGTTGCTTTGTTCTTCTTTGACGTATACGTGAAGCATCGCGATTTTCACTCCGCAGCCTGCCTGTTCATGCAGCCGTGTCTTCTCGCCCTCTCCATTTTCATATGGATTTTTTGGGGGGATGAGCTGTAGCGACGTGTCACATGCGGCTGTGGAGTACTTGACACGTGGCTGTTGCCACTGAATAACTGAGTGTTGAATTTCGTTGCATCGAAATTATCATGAAATAGCCGCCGGTGGTCAGTGGCCCCGTGTAGGACGGCAGGTGCAGGTCCCCTTGCTGAGAAACATTTAGGCCGTTCCCGTTGTCGACCTCGTGCACACGTGGACGTGTCTCAAGGAGGCTGCTGAGCGTGGGAAGTGCTGGGTCTCGCGAGGATCCTGACAGTGGCAGTGGCTGCCCGCCTGCCCCTCACTGCCTTCTGCCGCTGCCGGCCCACCATACAGGAGTCGGTTCTGTGCTAAGTTTCTGTAGCTCTGAGCATATCACTTACGTGTGTTTTTTCACACAGCTTTTTTGTTTTTAAATATCAGGGTGACACTTTGCATACATTTAAGGTGACTCTAATATCACAGCATGATTTCCTTACAGCCTCAGTGGACATTTCAGTTGCTTCTATTTCTCTTTGGGTGTTACAAAGACCACTGAGATAAACACCTCAATGTATAAAGCGATTTCTGTGTCTGGGATTATTTCCTGTGACTGGATAGATAGGATGGGAGATGAGGTAGGAAAAAATCTAATCCCAGAATAAGAGGGCATGAGCGTTTTTGGGCTGCAACAGCCACGGCTGCTAGACTGTGCTTCTGAGCGCGTGTGTTCCTTACCCAGCACCCGCCGAGGCCCGAGTACCAGTCCCCGTTTCTGCAGAGTGCCCAGTTCGTCTTTGGCCACTACTACTTTGACTACCTGGGGAACCTCATCGCCCTGGCAAACCTGGTGTCCATTTGCGTGAGTGCAGATTTGCCTCAGAGCTGGCCTGGAAGTGCCTGTTCCCACCCACCTTGCACGGGAGCCTGCCCCGCCTGCCTCGCCCACCGCTGTGCTGGGCCAGCCGGTGAGCCCTCTGCTCTGGCTTTGCAGGTGTTCCTGGTGCTGGATGCAGATGTGCTGCCTGTTGAGCGTGATGACTTTGTCTTGGGGGTAAGTTCTGAGCTGCCCACCTGTCAGGGCCAGGGCGAGGCTGGGCAGGGCTGCCAGCCCTGGGGCCCAATGCTGGGTGCCTCTTCTGCCCCTTTAGATTCTCAACTGTGTCTTCATTGTGTACTACCTGTTGGAGATGCTGCTCAAGGTCTTTGCCCTGGGCCTGCGAGGGTACCTGTCCTATCCCAGCAACGTGTTTGATGGGCTCTTCACCATTGTCCTGCTGGTAAAATAGGCGCGTCCGAGGCTGGCCTCTCCTGGGCGGGTGGGTGAGCGCCACCTGGGCTCTGTGCTGGCCCATCTCAGGCCTCCCCTGAGGACCAGAGGCTGTGGGAAGGTGGGCTTCTGTTCTCAGTGGTGAGGGCTGGCTTCCCTTCCAGCCGAGTTGCTCAGTGGGTAGCCGGTGGGCTTTAGGAGGCTGGGTTTCTACTGTGTTTGAGTGTCATGGGGGACAGGCTGCCACTCCTGACCCCCAGGGGAGGCCCTGAAGGACCCGTAGCCCTGGCCAGCGACTCCAGCCCGGGGCACAGCCTCTAATGTCACTGATAGACGGTGTGACCTCAGCATGGTGGAGCGAGGGGCCGGGGGCTCTCAGGCACCAGGGTGTTCTTGGGAAATGCTTACACTTCCTTTCCCCAGACCCCGTGGGAGTGAGGGCATGTCACCCTTGGGGTGTGTGTCACAGGCGGCCACATCAGAGTGACGTTTGCTGTAGCTGGCAGGCCCCTCGGCACGCGGGTGAAGAGAAGCTTGAGAAGGGCCCTGCGGTCTGTCCTTGACTCAGTAGTTTTCTGCCATCCCCGCCCCCAATCTGTGCAGTCCCCCGATTCCTGAGTCCCCGATTCCTGAGTCCCCCGATTCCTGAGTCCCCCGATTCCTGAGGCCAGGGTTTCTTTCCAGCTGAAGGGAGTCCCGACATCTGCAGCCAACCCACGGGGTCCAGGACCAAGCTCTGGTTTCTCCCCAAAAGCCCCTTTTGGGGAGAATGTGTTAGAGATGAGCTTTATATTTCCTTTAAGGGCTGCCCAGATTAGTGTTGCTGTAGCGAAGCCTTCTTTTCTTTTGTAATTAAAGGTTTTGGAGATCTCAACTCTGGCTGTGTACCGATTGCCACGCCCAGGCTGGTATGTGACTGGGCAGAACCGAGGGCGGCTACAGCAAACAACACCACCACCTAGCACCCCTGGGAGGGTCTCAGTGGTGTCCAGGGAGCCAGGCCTGCCCGCCGGGTCTGCTCTGACTCTAGGGCAGACCCCATGATGGTGGAATGGGTGGGCCGATCCCTCAGCAGAGGCTGTGTCGGGGCAGGGCCCTGCCATCGCTCTGGGCGTCCTCTCTCCAGAAGCTGGCGCTTGCAGGCTGTGGAGGGAAGCCGTTGTTCCCCCTCGGAGATGCCCTCCACAGTGGCAGTGGGCTCCCCCTCCCAGCACACATGCTGGGGGTTGGCAGTGGAGATGCCCCTGGCTCAGGTCTCAGGGGGGGCCTGTGATCACTGGGGTTGGGCTGAGCCCCTCTGCTGGCGGGAAGGTCCTTGGGAGAGCCCCCAACTCACAGAGTGACCTTGAGTCATCACCTCCCACTCTAGATGTCACTTTAGCCCCCTTAAAATAGTGGAGCCAGGGGCCCGGGGCTCGCTGAACTCTGATGCAGTGTGCTGATTCCTCACTGCCAGGGTTCTGGCCATGAACAGACAACCTGGGCAGGGACTCTGCCCTGGCCATCAGCCGGGCTGCTCTGCCTTGGCAGTGTGGCTCCGGTGTGCCCGTGATGAGACAGGAAGGGTGGGGCACAGGGCCCAGTGTGCCAGCCTCGGCCCTGTGGTTAGGCCAGGCTCCTTGGGTCTGTGTGTGCTTTGTTATCCACCCCCCCTGCCTAGGGAGCAGCTGGGAATCGCTTGGAGGGGGTGGGCACGGTGAACAGCAGAGGCCTGCTGTTCCGTCACCTCCCTGGGAAGCCCCCCAGGAAGGCAGGCAGTGCCACCGTGCTGCGCCATGGGGCTGGCGTGGCTTCGTCTTTCACGTGCACTGAGCATGCCAGCTGCACTTTGGTCTAAGTCATTACCTTGGGGGGCTGACACTCTGGATGAGAATGGGTTTGAGTTTCAATAGAAATGAAAGCATGGAAAGACCGAGACCCGCCAAGCGCAGGAAACCAAGGCAGGAGACTTGGCTCACCCAGTTCTGCTGGGGCCTGAGCTGGAGCAAGTTCAGTGTCTGGAGCCTCCGTGCCCTCCCGTGTGGACGGAGGGTCTGTATAGAAGGAGGGCTGCAGCCTTCCTGTGAGGACCGGGTGGGAAGGTGTTGGGGGAATGGGGGTCGCTCCGGGGCTGCAGATGGAAGCAGAGCAGTGAGTGACCCAGGCCCCGCCCTCTCACTGCCCGGCGGAGGCTTTTCTGCTCGGGGTTGGCTGTGGGGTGCACTCTTGTCTGTGCCGTTGCCCTCCCTGCGCCTCTGTCCAGGAGCCCAGGCGTCTCCTTGTCTCCTCCCCGTGGGGCTCCTGGGCCCCTCCAAACTCGCCCCCCGTGTCTCTCCCCAGGAGGCCGGAGATGCTGGGCTTGCTGTCGCTGTGGGACATGACCCGCATGCTGAACATGCTCATCGTGTTCCGCTTCCTGCGCATCATCCCCAGCATGAAGGTGCGTGCCGGCCCCACCCCCGCGCTCGCCCCGCCCTCCTGGTTCCCGCTGCTGCGTTGCTCCAGGGTGGGTGAGCTTGGGGCAGGAAGGGCCCGAGGACTATGCCCGTCACTCTGGGCTCCCTGACTGCACCCTCAGCTCTCTGCCGTGTTCTTGTGATGCTGGGGTAGGGTCATTAGAAGCAGGATAGCCCAGCCCTGCATTTCTGGGTGGGGAGAGCAAGGCGGGCAAGGGTGTGGAGGGCGCAGTGCTTTGGCCAGTCGCAGGAGCTCCTTGGGATTGGAGCCCTGGACACCAGCGCTCCCCTAGGTCTCTGAGGTTTCCAGAAAGGTCTTTGCCATGGCTCCCAGGGTGCTAGTAATGAGGGCAGCGGTGTCTTTGGCCAGAGAGCTCCTTTCCAGGATTCCTTAATGCGGGTGCAGGTGGCTCATGATCATCTCTGAGCACTGGTTTCTCTTAATGCACCGGTTGGGAGCAGTGGGCACTTTGAAAGTGCGGGCAGGCAGAGGTGGGGGTTCTGGGCCTCGCTGCTCCTGGCTCCATGTCCTAAGACCCCTCTTCTGAGTGTCCAGGTCCCTCCTCTGTCCCCGTTCATCCTTCCTCTGAGCTGTGCACCTGTCCCACCTGGCAGTATGTCCCACTTGAAGGCAGCTCAGGGATCCTGAGCCTTCCTAGGGGGCTGCTGTGCTGGGACCTTCATACATACACACACACGCACACGTATTCACACATAATTACAACCATACAGGTACACACAATCATACACATATAGAATACAGCCGTACATACATAATCTCACACACAACCACACGTGACCATGCACACGCATGCACACACAATCGCAGGCACACATGATCATACACAGTCACAATACACATCATACAATACACATCATGCACATGCACACGTACATTCATATATACACACACCCTCGCATCACTGTGTGCACAGATAATCGCATGCAGATATCCATGTGAACCTGTGCCTGTATAAGACGCATGATCGTGTGTGCACACATCCACAGTAAGGCCTCAGTGCCACCCACAGGTTCTTGGAAACTGTGACTTTAAGGGAAATGACGCACAGCAGGCCCTGGAATCACGCCGTTTTGCTTGAAGTTGCAGTTTCCCAGGGCCTCTCACGTGAGTATATGCATGCTCACGATGACACGCCCGTGTGCACACATCCATGCTGACTGGTCTCCACTGTGGCGTTTAGCTGTGTTGTGTAATTTGGATTCCTCAGGTGGGTTGATGTGGCTGATGTGAAAGCCTTTCTCCCGGTTACCCTGTGATGAGGAGGAGCGGCTCTTTGGAGCTGGGGCCTCCCTGCTGGTTCTCAGAGGCCCCTTCTCAGACTCAGTTCCTGCGGGTGGTCCTGCCACCTCTACCTCTGCATTGCTTTGGCACCTCCAGGCCACAGAGTAGCTGACCCACCCGCAGTGGGTTGGGAGGCAGAGAAGGGCTTCCCACAGGGACTTGAAGTCAGTGCTTGAATGAGGCTGGGCTGGAGGTGTTGGGATGCAGGAGTGGGTGAGTGAGTGCGTGCGGGTGGGCGATGCAAGCGTGTGTGAGTGCGTGTGGGTAGATGTGGGTGTTGGGGTGCGAGGGTGTGTATGGGTGGATGTGGGGGCCTGACAGGCTGTGTGGGTGTGTAGAGGCGTGTGGGGTGGCTGTGGGTCCAGGTGTGTGTGGGTTGGTGGTCATTGGCCTGCCCCATCTTGCCTTTCCGTCAGGGTCAGGGTGGTAGGCCGGGATGGTGTTCCCCCTGCGGGGCCAGGAGGAGTAAGGGCTGGCTCTCTTCCTGTCCTCAGCCGATGGCCGTGGTGGCCAGTACCGTCGTGGGCCTGGTGCAGAACATGCGTGCGTTTGGCGGGATCCTGGTGGTGAGTCCCAGGCTGCTGCTGGCGGTGGGATATGCACTGGAGTGGGAGGCTGGGAGGCTGGCGGAAGGCAGTGCCGGGCCAGCTCACTGCTCTGTCGGCAGGAAGTTTCTTGGGTTTGGACGGCAGCAGGTTCCCGAGGCCAGGGGAGTACAGGGTCGGGGTGAGAAGCCAGAGGCATCCCATTCTTCGCAGAGCAGGGTGCTCAGGGCGGTGTGGCTGGTGGCGCTGCGTGGGCATGCTTCCCGCCCATGCCACAGAGGGTTTTGGTAACTTTTGAGTCTCTCGTGTTTTCTGGGTTGTGGATCTCGTTGAGAAACTAATGACAGAAATTTAAGAGGCACAGGGCTTTGCCTCCAGGACCCCAAAGCCCACACAAGCCCTAGGATGAGGACTTGGTCGAGGTTCCTTTCTTAGAGGGGTTTCAGGGACTTGCAGCCACATTTGCTGAGCAAGAACTGTGGGACGCCCCGGCCCCTCCCCTTGGCCAGCCTTCCAGCTGAGGAGCCCGTCTGCTCTGCCTGGTGGCCGGGCTTGGGCAGGAGAGGGGCCCGTGACCAGGCAGGCCCCAGAGCTGCTTCGTGTGGAGTGACAGGAGGCGCCCTCTGCAGGAAGCCCGGCCGCACTTCAGGCAGTTTTGTCATTTTATTCTGACCACGTTGACATAGAGACCACTGGTGTGAGAAGGTGTCTCTGGGGCCACGGGGTGCTCTGAGCTGGACCCCAGCTGTGCCTCGTGCCTCTGGAAATAGACGCCGGGAAGAGAATCTTGCCTCAGGTGCTGTCTGCCCAGCCCCCTAACTTGCATAGCAGAGGAAACTGAGGCCCAGAAAGGGGACCAGGTTAGCTCAGGCGTGTACCCCTCCGCTCTCTACTGATGCATGTTAGGGATAGGCCTGGGGTGGGCCGGCAGCCTGTCCCCTAACTGTGGCTGCCAGGGTACCTGTATTCCCGTAGGAGCTCCGTGACCACCCCTGCCTGAGCCCCACTGTGTCTGTGGACCTGGCAGCCCTGGGGGAGGCCAGCTGCATGTGTTTTGAAGTAGCAGCCAGGCTGGAATCCCAGCTCTGGGCAGAGGGTCCTGGCCTCACAGGCGTCAGCCTGGCTTTGTGGTTCTGTCTGAGGGCGGGGAGGGGTGGGGGCAGGTGCGCCCATGGGTGGGGCTGACCAGTCCCTGGCTCCTGGCCCCCAGGTGGTCTACTACGAATTTGCCGTTGTTGGGATCAGCTTGTTTCGAGGTGTCGTTGTGGCTCCCCCTGGAAACAGCAGGTGAGGTGGGGTCTGTGGTGCCATGGGGAGTGTCTCAGGGGTGCCAGCGTGGGTGGGAGGCCTTGGCGGTGGCCTTGGTGGGCTCAGCGTCTTAGGAGGGGAGGCTGTTCTCCCAGTTCCTTCATCTCCTCCCTCCACCCTCTTTTCCTGATCTCCGATTTCCACCTCTGCTCCGTGCCTCTGCTAGGAGCCCTTGCCTGGAGTCTGCTAAACACATTTCTCATGGCCTGCTCAGAGCAGCACTCTCCCTGCCCCCTGACCCTCTGTACCCCAGTTTGGACCTTCAGGCCAGGCTGAGCACACCGGCAGAGGAGGGGCTGTAAGGTGTCAGGCCTCAGAATCTGGAGCCCCCGCCCCTGACCCAGGTGTGTTGTGACCCCCAGCCTGGCCTCTGCCAATGGCTCGGCGCCCTGTGGGAGCTTCGAGCAGCTGGAGTACTGGGCCAACAACTTCGATGACTTTGCGGTGAGCCCTGTGCCCTGCCCTAGCGCCCTGCTCCCTGGGCTCCTCCCCTCCCCACCTCCTGGGCCCTCCTGGACTGCTGGTCTCTGCCCCTGCAGGCTGCCCTGGTCACTCTGTGGAACTTGATGGTGGTGAACAACTGGCAAGTGCTCCTGGATGCCTATCGGCGCTACTCGGGCCCGTGAGTCCCCGTCTGGGCGGCGGTGATTCTCCGTGCAGCCTGGGGGTTCCCTTGCATCCGGGCACGCTGCACTAGATGCCTGGAGCGTGGCTGCGACAGGGACTCGGGCCTTGACAGGGAAGTCAGCCAGAGTGGCATCCTGGCTGGCCTTGCCCCTGCCCCCTGCATAGCCACATCGTGACTCTCAGGATGGTGGCCAGTGACTCTGGGTTTACACCTCGTGGAGGCTATTGGTGTGTTTGGGGCTTCTGAGGAAGTCCACGGGGGTGGGGGAGCCCTGGGAAGGCTGAATGAACGAGATAGTTCAGCTCTGAGCTTGAGCTCAGACTGTCCCCAGCGATGGTCCTGGGTTTTAATCCCAGCACTGCCTCCTGCTGGCTGAGCTACCTCGGCAGCTTGTTGCACATTTCTAGGCCTCGGCTGGGTTGTTTTGAGGTGGAAATAGTAGCGCGCTCTGTATCATGGTGTGCGTGGACCGGATGCCTAGGAGCCATCCTGACCACACAGCAGCCGTGTCTGTATCGAGTGCTCTTGCTTTGCTCATCATGGTTCACGGGGTGGGCCTCTGTCCTCCGCAGGTGGTCCAAGATCTATTTTGTATTGTGGTGGCTGGTGTCGTCTGTCATCTGGGTCAACCTGTTTCTGGCCCTGATTCTGGAGGTATCAGAGATCCCCACCCAGGCTGTTCTCCGTGGTCATTTGTTTCTAATTCACTCTCGATGGGCCTGAGGCCACTGGCCAGGCCTGCCTGGAACTTTGATGGGAGAGTTGTGCTGGGTTAGGCGGGTCCTGAGTGAGGCTGAGCCCTTCCTGTGGGGCTCAGTGCTGCCTCCCCTGGCTGCTGGGGCCTTGGGGGACGCTCCTGACATCTGGGCTGTGGGAATTCTCAGGCCGCCAGGTCGGGCTGAAGGAGGGACTTGGACGTCGGCTCCAGGAGGAGCCAGCAGCCTCCTGAGGCCTGTGCCTGGGTGTCCAGGGTGAACGGCTCAGCCCCCTCAGTGGGTGCCCTGTGGCTGACCCTGGAGGGGCTGGGGATGGGGCAAGGCTGCTTTCACTCGGGGCCCACACTCACTGGCCACTCCCTCCTGCTTGCCAGAACTTCCTTCACAAGTGGGACCCCCAGAGCCACCTGCAGCCACTTGCTGGGACCGCGGAGGCCACCTACCAGATGACTGTGGAGCTCCCATTCAGGTGTGTGAGTGGGGAAGGCCTTCTGTGTGGCCCCCTGGGGTGTGAAGCCAAGATCTGGGGGGTGGAGGGGCGAAGGTGGCCAGCAGGCCCTGATGGCCCTCCTCCCTCTCAGCCCGGTTATCTGGCTTTGGTCCTGTGCTGCATGGGAGAAGCTCAGAGCTGGAATCGGGAGGCTTCCTCTTCCTGCCACTGGGGTCATATCCTTTGTCTTGTCCTGCTTGGGCATATTTAAGGCACCATCCTTCAGGGTCCGTTGGATTCTGTTGGATGTAAACAGGGGACCTGAGGAAACCACACCCATCTCTTCTCCTGGCAGCTTTGAGATGGTTCCTCTACTAGTCCGGAAAGGTGACCACCCAGAAGCAGCCTGCTGTGGGGCTGTGCCTTCTACGAGGGGCTGCTGAGTCGCTGCAGCCAAGCCCTGCGGTCCTGCCAGCCAGTGGGAAGATGTGCCCCCTGGGCTTTTGAGAATACTGTGTAGATATTTCTAGGGCCCGCATCCATCCTGAGGCTCATCTGAGTCCCCGTGTCTCTGTGTCCCTGTGACACTCACTTTGCATGTGTTGCTAAGCTCTGCTCCCCTGTTCTTGTGAGCAGACCGGGGTGTCCCTCCTTTAGAGGCCCCTGTGTGCATCTTTCCTCAATTCCACAGGGATATTCTGGAGGAGCCCAGGGAGGATGAGCTCATGGAGAGGCTGAACCAGCACCCGCACCTGCAGCTGTGCAGGTGACATCCGGGCTGCCGTCCCAGCCAGGGCGGCAGGAGAGAGAGGCTGGCCTACACAGGTGCCCATCATGGAAGAGGCGGCCATGCTATGGCCAGCCGAGCAGGAAGAGACCTTTCCTCTGATAGACCACTAAGCTGGAGACAGGAATCAAGTCCTTCGCGTGCGGCCCAACAGCCATCCACAGAACAGCTGCTGGTGCTTCCGGGAGGCGCCACGCGCTCCGCTTTCTTTTATAGCTGCTTCAGTGAGAATTCCCTCGCCCACTCCACAGGGACCTTACAGACAAAAAAGCGAGAAGCAGCGGCCTCCCCTGTCCCCTGCAGCTTCGGGTGCCTTTGCTGCTGGTGGCCGTTAGGGACCACAGGCCTGACCAGGGCCCGCACAGGTTAACCGGCAGACTTCCGGGGCATTCTGGTGGGGATGCTGGTGGTTTGACATGGAGAGAACCTTGACCGTGTTTTATTATTTCGTGGCTTGCATGAGTGTGACTGCGTGTGTTTCTTTAGGGGTCTGATTGCCAGTTATTTCCATCAGTAAGTCTTGCGAAGAATGGGATTGTCATTCTTAACTTCAGCACAATTCTAGTCCTGCTTCTCCGGAGTGGGGTTGTTGAGTAAAGCTGCTTGGGTTGTGCACTGCACAAGGGCACATGGCTGTGAGGCGTATCCTGGGGGTGGGGGGCGCCGTCTACCTGCCATGAGGGGCACCTTTTCTGTTTTGCTCAAGGGCATGTATAAGCCAATGGTGACCTTGTTTCCTGTGTCCTCAGGTGTGTGGCAGGGGGCCTGGAGTGGGGAGGTGGGGCAAGTGAGCAGTGTGTGGAAAGCCTTGTTGCCACTTGAAGCTCTCCAGGTCCAGACTGACCAATGGTTTTCTCACCTCAGGGGCCAACCCACGCCCCCTTTCTGCTGAGGTTTGGGTGCCATCTAGTGGTGGGATGGGATTTGGTTGACTATTTTTAAGGCAAGATGGACCCAGCAACTTCCAGAAACAACTCAGGGGACACCACTCCCTGTCACACTGCACACGGAGCCTGGTGCCCGGTCCGTGCCCGAGCTCAGCAGGACCAGGAAGGGATGGGCCCTGCCAGGGTTGCCTGTGCACTGCGTTTTCCCCTGGGAGGCACAAGTTCTTTCATCTGCTTTTCCTTTAGAGGTGCTGAGCCCACGCCGTAGCCCCTGTGGGGTGGCTGGGGAGGGGGTGACGTGAACAACAGCGTGGTTGGTATTGAGACTGGGGAGAGGAGCAAGTCCGAGGAGAAGGTCATGAGTTCCTTTTTACTCATGTCGAATAATAACAATAATGATATGGAAACCACCACAAACTTGGGGAAAAGTTGCAAGTCAAGAGAAGCTTCCTTCTGAATCACTCGAGTGGTTGCCGTTCTGGCCCTGCACCCTCTGTGCTTTGGGACGGTGTCCAACCCGCATTCGCGTCAGGAGTGAGTTGCACGTGGCTTTGTGGTCATGGTGACTTAATCCGCCTGGACGGTGGCTCTGTCTCCCTGGGCTTGTACGACCTTGGCACTTCTGGAGATAAGCCCGTGGCTCCCAGGTTGTTCATGTGAGGTTTCCTTGTGGTAGGTTCTGGGTCTGCGTTTCGTCTAGGAGTGTCACAGGAGGGACGCTGCCTCCTGGCAGGGGCTGCCCGAATGCAGTTAGCCTCCTGCTGGTGTTCTCTCTTGTTGCCTGGTGAAGGTGGCCCCGGTCAGCTTCTCCACTGCCCAGTAACGACCCTTTGTAATGAATGAGTGGGGAGGTAGTGTGAAGCGATGCCAATATCCCATCCCCGTCAAACTGCCTTTACTTTTTCCTTTCTTCCTTGCTCCCACCTGTGTGGACCTGGCCCCTGCTTGTATTCAGGGCTGTGGTCTGTTACGATGTTTACTCTCCGGCTCATCGGAGAGTTTGACCCGTGAGAGCTCCTTCCTCTGCCTTTTGTGTTTCTTTGTTATGTACCTACAGTTCTTTAGCTGTTTCTTCACTTTCTGGTGCAAAAAGATGTTCCAGCCTTGTCTTATACCTGGCTGCCCCTTTCCCTTTCATTGACTGGAGCGAGCCCCGGCTCTGAGGAGCCCTGTTCCTTTGAATGGAGAGCAGCATCCAGGAATCAGGCTGTGGGTGCGAGGGGTGCTCCTGGCTGTTGCGGATTGCTGCGCACGGGAGCTCTTAGTGGACAGAGCTAGAGGATATGTGCATGTACTTCCATTTCTCTCATCTATTAACAGCTGAGAATGACACCAGTACCTCTGATTTCAGCCCAGCACCACAGGTTATGTTCCAGCTTTCTCTCTTTCCATAGTTCTAAGGCCCTTTCTGGAAATGGTTCTTATTCTCCTTATTCAATCTATTATTGGGTCAGTTTCCCTGCATGTCACCAGCGTCCCATCACTGCCACCCACTCCCCACAGACAGGCCCTGCTCATCTGACTGGGGCTTTGACTCCCACACTGTGTGCCCCTCTTGTGTGGACGCCCTCCTGCCAAAACCTCCGACAAACAGCTTTCCAAATGGAAGTTGTCACTGTCAGGGCCTTTACAATCAGGAACAGCAAAATCTACATGCTGCTGAGGGTCCTGGCTCATTAAGATGCAATAAATATGCAAGTACATAGCAATAGCAGTAGAAGAAATGTAATGCTTTCTTCTCAAATATGTCTACATACAAAAGCCAAAATTATTAAGAATAGTAAGAATTCAGCACAGTTGTTTTCTGTGAGATTTAAAAAGTTTTTACTTTATTACCTTTTCATGTATTTATTTTAGGGTCTTGCTCTGTTACCCGGGCTGGAGTGCAGTGGTGTGATCATGGCTCACTGCAGCCTCCAACTCGTGGGCTCAAGCAGTCCTCCTACCTCGGCCTCCTGAGTAGCTGTAACTACAGGCACATGCCACCAGGTCTGGCTAATTTTTTCATTTCTTGTAGAGATGGGGTATTTCTGTGTTGCCCGGGCTATTCTTGAATTCCTAGGCTCAAGTGATCCTCCCACCTTGGCCTCCCAAAGTGCTTAGATTACAGGTGTGAGTCCCCGCACCTGGCCTGCCATGAGATTATATACTGGAATCAATTGCTTTTCTAGATACTAGCAGTACGCTTGTAAATTATATTCAAGAATTCAGTTATATTCATTTTTTAAAGGATATTTAAGATTAAAAATTCTTAAGGTTTCTAAAAATAAATGGAAGGAAGATATTCAAGGCGTACATACAGAAAACTATAAAACTTCATTAAAGCCCATGACTGTTGATACAAGTAAATAGAGACTATGGTAGTTTTCTGTTGCTGTGTAACAAGTCCCCACATACTTGGTAGCTTATCACAACCTCATTTCTTAGCTCCAAGCTGCAGGTCAGACATCCAGGCACGACTTGGTAGGTTCTCCGCTCAGGGTGTCACACAGCAGAAATTGAGGTGTCAGTGGGCTGGGTTCCTTCTGGGAGCTCCGGGGGAGTTTGCTCCCATACTCACTTGGGTTGTTGGCCAAATGCAGTTGCTTGCAGGTATAGGGCTGATGTCCCTGTTTCCTGCTGGCTGTCAGCCGGGGGCTGCTCTTAGGGACTAGAGGCCACCCACATTCCTTGCCATAGGGTCCCCTCCATCTTCAAAGTCAGCAACAAAGAAGCCGCCTCACATTGACTCCCACTTGCCCTTTGAATCTCTTTAAGAAAAGCCTGTGCCATTTACAGTTTCACCTGATTAGGCCAGACCCACCAGGACAGCTGTCCATCCTTAAAGTCCTGTGTGCCACCTAACACAGCCCAAGCCCGGGAGTGACGTGTTCACGGGAGGAGACTTTGTAGGGGTAAGGATCACTGGGGTCACCTGTGTGCCACCTAATAGGCAAGCCACACACTGGGAGAAGATTTTGGTAACTGATACGGCTAAGAACTTATATCCAGACCACATAAAAACTACCTACAAATTAGGAAGAAACAGACAAAGCAATAGAAAGTTGGGCTTTTACCAGAAAAGCAAACACCAGGTTCCATAGCTATGTCAAAAGGTGCTCCATCTTACTAGTTATTAGACATATGCAACATGAAACTGAAACACGACATTTCACTCACTCCATGGTCAAAGTGGAAGAGGTTGGACCATCTAAATTGTTGGTACTTACATGTTTACCCTTGGAGACAAACGAAGCTGAAACAACCTCTTTGGAAAATTGTTTGGTGTCATTTGTTGCAATTGAATAGGACATATCTTAGTAATTCTCTGCTAGATACACTGACAAGAGAAACTGCTGCGCATGTGCACTGGAAGACAGTTGGCAGAGTGATCCTGTATCAGTACTAGCAACACACCTGCCAGCCGAAACGTCCTCGGCAGAATGACAGGTACACTGCAGCTTGGTGACAGTGGAATATTACACGGCCATGAACATGAATGAACTCCAGCTGCAAACAGCTACCTGGAAACATCTTAGAAACATATTGTGGGGTTAACAAGTTCTGAAAGTCTCCACGTGGCACAGTATTATTCATGTAATCTTCAAAAACAAGGTTTAAACAACGTACCATGCAGGCATGCATACGTCAGTGATGAGATTACTTCAACACAAGACAGAAGCCTATGGTCCAGGGAGTGGCCACCTCTTGGGGAAATGGGGATGGGATGGGAAGGAACTGACTGCCATGAGCAAGTTCCGGGGGACGTTCTTGTCCTGGTGGGGCTGGGCAGGGCTCATGGTCATGGTATTAACCTTTGGAACATACACATGTACGTGTGTCGTTTTGCATGTGCCAGATATTAAAAGGAGAATGAGAGGAGAGGCATTGAAGACAGGGAGGGTGGGCGGCTCCCCCAGGGAATCTCGCTGCAAAGGGGATATTGTGGTGGTTTTCACGTGGGAGGATCTTGTGTGGACTGATGGGGGAGACCTGGGGTGCAGCCAGAAAAGGGACAAAGCAGGAATGAGAAGGCCGGGCAGGGGTCAGCTACGGGGACGTTGCTGGGCAGTGGCAGGACATGCAGTGCCAGGGGCACAGTGGGGCAGACGCAGGGTGGGGCTGGGTTGGGCTGGCAGGGCCTCTGCCCCCAGGGCTCAAGCACAGGGCTGACCAGAGCTGTTGTTCTGCTGGCCCCACAGGCCTGGTGTCTCCAGTGGGAGCCCTCAGTGGCCATCAGGGTCCTCTTCCAGTTTCCCTCCCACGTGCTGTCCCCAGTGCAGGTGGCTGGATGGGGTCCGAGATCCATGCCCAGTCTGTCGCTGGGGCCTGGGATCAGGGTCTTAGCAAGCAGGCTGGGGCCTTTCATGTGGTCTCTGTCCCGCTCGGCACAGCAGGGGGAATCTTCCCTACCGCCAGAATGGCTTGGCTTGGGTTTCCTGCCTGAGATAATTAGTGGTTCTTAGGAAAAGGTTAGAACAGTTCTTGCTTAAAAACCACCGAATGGGACTGGGCACACCGCACCGCTCCTAAAAATCAAAGAGGAGGCGTGGAGCCCAGACAACACTCCTCACATCAAAGCGGCCAGCAGACGGCCCAGGGCAGCGGGCACAGCCTCCTGTGCACCTCTCCCCAGCCCTCGAATCACGTGTCAGGGTGTGTGTGTGGGGCAGCTATTCTTCTGAGTAATTCAATCGGAGCCTTACAGGGTGGTGGGACCCACACCTGTGGGGGGGTCTGTATAGGCCTGGGTGCCTCCCTGGTTCCGACCACAGTTGGCTAATCCACACCTGGGCCTAGGCCCCAGCAGCACCTGTTGCCAGGTGAGCCTGCCTGCCTGCCTCCCAGGCCCTGCGGGTTGTGGCCTTTTTAAGCGCAGCTGACGGGCACACTGACTTGTGAGGTGGGTGGGGGCCCGATAACACAAGTCCATGGTGAACATTCTAGAGTGGTTCTTATTTCCGAAGCTGAGACCTACGCAGTGCTGGGCGTTTGCCAGCACGTCTCTGACTTGAGTATGCGTCAGAAGTCCCTGGGGAATGTTGACAACGCAGATTCCCAGCCTCTGCCCCCGTTTCTGATGGAGATGGCCAGGCTTGAGGATGTACATGTGTGAAAAGTTCCAGGTGCTGCTGCTGGCAGGGGCCACATGTGGAGGCCGGGTGGCCTAGGAGCTCCAGCTTCCCTCCCTCCTTGCCTTGTTTTCTTTCAGTAAATTGTAAGGAGCACCCGGAGCTGCTAGGGACCAGTTTGAAACCAGCAGTGCTTTGGGAGGAGCAGCTGCAGAACGGCCCCTTCTCTGGGTGGTTGGAATGAACCCAGCCTCTCTGGGTGGGGGAATCAGGGAAGAGCGCTGGCTGCTCAGTGCTGCGGTGCCCCTGGCCACACTGGTGGACGTGTGGCTTGGCCGGCAGGAGCCAGGCAGGACGTTGGCCCGTCTGCCTGGGCTCTGGAGTGTGTGCAGGGTGCACGGCTGGATGTGGAGAGCCTGACCGGACCCCACCACTCCCAGGGGCACAGACACCGGCAAGAGCCCCTGGGCATGAAGAGAGCAGAAATGGGGTCCCGGCCTCTGTGGGGTCTGGTAGCTCCCGGCTGATGCCTCCAATCCTACAGCTCCATGCTCCTGGGCTTTTGAGCCCCTCCACTCCCCCTGTGAGGCCCTGTGGTGTGGAGGAATCTGTAGTTATTCGTGCCATCGAATGCCAGAAAGAACAGAAGGTGGCTGACATCTGGTGCTGTGGCACGCAGTCAGTGTTTGTCTGGGGCTACTGTGAGCCAGGCACAGGGTGCTCACGTTCTCACCTGGACGTACCAGGGGGACGACAGAGAAAAGGCTGGGACCAGGAGGAGGAGGAAGAGGCTGGATATGAAGTGTGAAGACCTGCTGTTACTCCAAGCCAGCTTGGAGCTTCCTAAGGGCCTTTGGGAAAAGGGAAAAGGTTTCTACCTGAAGAGGCACGGGTCTTCATGTCGGTCAGCCCGGCCCTTCCTGGCGGAGACGAGCCTGGGTGGGCTAGGCCTGGAGGAGGCCACCACCCGGCGTTGGTGACCCCAGCACCATGTTGGGAGACATTGGGATGTGAGCCAGGACCCAGAGAAGCCTCGGTTTGGTCGTCTGCGTGTTTCGAAGGCTCATGGCGGGAGGCCCAGGGGGTGAAGGGGGTGAAGGCACTTTCTAGTCTTGGAGGCAGGGAACACATGACCATTGTGTTTTAGTTCCCTTGAAAGGAATCTCAGGAGAGTAATAATAGTGATAATTGGTTGGGAGTGACAGAAGTCATGTTGCTGGGGGCCTGCTGGCCTCTAGGTGCTTTCCGGAGCCCTTTACCTGCTGGCCGGAGGAAGGATGTGTTTAATCCTACAGAGTCACCCACTGACAGATGGGGAAACTGAGGCTCAAAGAAGATGGATAACCTGCCAAGACTGCACGGCCGGCGAATGGTGCTGCTGCTGCTGCTCCTCCCGGCCCCAGCCTTCTCTGCTTTTGACCACCTGATACCTCTGGGTGGAAATGTGAGCTCCGTGTGCCTGGCTTCTTCTAGCCCCGGATAAACACTCACTGAATCAGTGCTGCAGCATCAGATGCAACTCCCAGGACGGCCCTTTGCCCACCACGGCAGGGTGGCCATTCCCAGTGGCTCTGTGTGTCACTGTGGAAGGTAGCAGGTGACACTCGGCCTAGAGTCTGAGGCTTGGCCTGGGTCCTGCCTGCTACTGGCCGTGGTCTTGGACTTGAAATCGGCTTTCCCTGGCTCCTATCCTGTCTTTTGGAAAAGGAGGCGAGTGGGCTTGTTGGGAGAATGGCAGTGTGGAAACCGAGCCAGCGACCTGGGCTGTGAGCTTCAACCACCGGCTTCAACCCTCAGAGCCCCTTGCATGTGGGGTCATTGTCCCCGTTTCGCAGGTGAGGAGACTGAGGCACAAGGTGATTCAGGGGCCCATGCAGACAGGTGGCAAGGTGGAGCGTGAGCCCAGGGCCCCTCTGCCTGCAGCCCCAAGCCGTGGCCACGGACTTCCCATGGGGTGGCTCCTGGGTTTCCAGGCCTGGGCTCAGCCATAGCGACTGCGGTCTGGGTGGACCACCAGCCTCTCTACACTCAAGTCCTTAGCTCTCAGTGTTCAGGATGGCGATGGGCATATGGCCCCTCTCCTTTCCCATGTCCCGTGGTAATGACCTTGATAAGTGCAGAGTGGAGTGAAGAGTGAGGGAGGGAGAAGCAGTGTGGGGTGCAGCAGGCGGAGCTCCCAGTAGCAATGCTCTGGGCGAGGGACCCTCGAGGCCGTGGTTGCCGCCCGCTTGCAGGACCCATCCCCGGTGCAGCCGGGCCCTCCCATTGCCAGGTGAGGGGCACCAGGCATGTCGGAAAGGAGGGGGCTGTGGGTCAGCCGTGGAATTCATGGGAACTCTGTTGGGACGGGAGTCCTGGGATCTGGCCACTTCCTTCCTCTCTCCTGGCACCTCTTCCTTCCAGATTTGCCGATCGAGGCACTGGCAGGAGAGGTCTGCGGCGAGGGGCCTTCCTTTCCTGGGTCGATGGAGGTGGGCTCTGACGTCGGTTGATGCGGGTGGCCTCCAGCTGAATCGGGCTCCCTGGGTTCCTGTCAGCTCCTCTACTGGGCCCTTCATTGGCCCAGCACCTCAGGCACTGGGGACCCTGGTCCTCCTATGGGTCCTTAAGCCAGTCTTCAAATAGTTCATGCCAGGGTCCTCTGCCCCTCCCGCGTGGTCCCCACCTGGATCCCGGCAGCATCAGTTATTCTTGGGCCCGCTGGCTGGAGGCTAGAGGTGCCCTCCCCAGCCCACCCCCCCATGGCCGGGCTGCTGTGGCATCAGGCACCATCTCCATGTGGGGGCCACCAGGTGGCCCTGAGCCCTGTCACCAGGCTGGGCGTTGGCTGGTGGAGTGGCCACACCCTTTGCACTAACCCTACTTTCTGGGTCCCTCTGGGTGTTCTCTCATCTCCAGTGGGTGAAAGGTGAAGAGGCCTACAAGTTGGGAGCTGGTTTTTATTCGTTTCCTCTGTAAATTCTTATGTCCAGAGGCCTCCTGCCTTGGGATGTCACATCTCCAGTTTTCGGGTGGAAATGCCCATTTTAAATCCCGTTACAGGTGTGTTTGCAGAGCAGCAACACTGCATACATATGAACGCGTCCCGTGGATGGTGGGTCAGTGGGGCATTTGCTCCTTTTATTGTCCTTTTTAGTATTTTATTATTGTTTGAGACGGAGTTTCGCTCTTGTCACCCAGGCTGGAGTACAGTGGCGTGATCTTGGCTCACCGCAGCCTCTGCCTCCCGGGATCAAGCGATTCTCCTGCCTTAGCCTCATGAGTAGCTGGGATTTCAGGTGTGCACCACCACGCCTGACTTTTTTATTTTTGTATTTTTAGTAGAGATAGGGTTTCACTGTGTTGGCCAGGCCGGTCTTGAACTCTTGGCCTCAAAGGATCTGGCTGTCCCGGCCTCCCAAAGCGCCACGCCACTGCGCCCCGCCTCACATAATGTATTTAAATCAGTCCCAAATCCACGGAGATACAAGGAAAATGATTACATTGAGCAGCAGTTAACAGAATATCCTAGACCCCGAGGTGTGACGGAGCAAGGCCTGTGCAGCTGCAGCGCAGCGCTGAGCAGGGACGCGTGGAGATGCCGGCCGCGGTGGCCGCGTGATTTGAAGGTAGCTGTGCCTTCTGCTCGGGGTGGGGCAGAGGCCTCAGGAACACGACTGCGGTCTGTGGCGTGCTCATATTGGAGGGAGTGCCGGGAAGTTCCCAGGCCCGGAATGGGTGAGCCTTCTGTTGGTCCATACAGGGCTCCTGCCTGTCTTTTGTGAGTGTAATGTCGGGGGTAGCTTAGTTCTGATTTCAAGCTCAGCTGCACCTCAGCTCCGGTGTAGTTTAGTGGCTTAGCCGCGACAGGGAGTGCATGGGGTCGGCCCAGCCCCCTCCCCACGAGGCCTTTCCTGATCTCCCCCATCAGAGCAACGCCCTCTCAGTTTCTACCACCTGTTCTGTCTGTCCCAGCATCAACCTCGCCCTCCTGTCTCACAGCTGGCTGTGGGCCTGTGAGTGCTCCTGGAAAGCCCTGGTCACAATAAATGAGCTGATAGCATGGCACCCGATCCACCCAAAGCTGACACTCACCAGTACATATGGAAAGTGGGGTGGTGGGGGAGCTTTCCGGCATTGTTCCAGTGGTTTCCAAACGTTAGTGTCCGTCGGGATTCCTGGAGGGCTCATGGAAGAGGCCGCTGGGCCCTGCACCAGGGTTCCGATTTTGAGGCCTGGGAAGGACCTGGGAATTCCGCTCCTGACCAGCTCCCTGGTGATGCTGATGGTGCGGGCTGGGGGTCATACGCTGAGAACCACCTCTCAGCATTAGCATCACTGTAGTGGGCTGAACAGGGATCCCCCAAAGTATGACCAGGTCCTAACCGTTGGTACCTCGAATGAGACCTTATTTGGGTTAACAGGGTCTTTGCAGATGTAATTAGATTAAATGCCTTGAGGGGAGGCCATGCAGGATTTGGGGTGGCCCTGGATAGAATGACTGGTGCCTTATAAGAAGGGAGAATGCAGAGACCACAAAAAAGGCCACGTGAAGACAAAGAGGGCAGAGACTGGAGCGATGTGGCCACAAGCCAGGGAATGCTGGGAGTCCTCCGGGGCTGGAAGAAGCAGGGAAGACCCTCCTCTAGAGCCCCCTGGTGGGAGCACGGCCCTACCGATGCCCTGACTTCTGACCCCCGGAACTGTGGGAGAAGAAACCTCTGCTGTTCTGAGCACTGGTTGGTGGTGATTGTTGTGGTGGATGGAGGAGACCAGCACAGCCCCGAACTGTGCTCATTAGCAGCTGCTTCTGGGTGCCGAGCTCCACAAGACCTCACGTCGTGACCTCCAGGCAGCCAAGGCTACATGGAGCGAGTGCAATGATTTTATGCTTCTGTGCCCTGCTGTTTCTCCATGAAGCGGCCCAGGGGTGCTTCTGGAACACATCTAGGCCTGAGCCCCTGGGTTCCGGGAGCCTCTGGAGGGCTTGCAGCCTGGGGCCGTCCCCAGGGCTCCTCTCTCTTTCAGTTTTGTTTGGAGCGGTGGCCTCGAATGCTGCCCGAGCCTGGGTTGGGGGTACCAGCTGGGCAGAGGGATGCCCTGTGACCTCTCAGGGGGCTGTGGCATTTGGGAACAACCTTTCTTGGGCCCAGGGTGGGGGGTCCATGGGACAGGCGTGGCAGGGTGGTGCTGGTGCAAAACCGCCTGCCCAGGTGGGGAGTGCTCCAGCCGCATGGGGCATCAGTCACCTTGGGTATTGCTCCAGGAGCAGGCAGTCTAGGAGACCTCAGAGGAGGCCTGCCGGCTGGTCCACTGGTTTGTCAATCACTGGCAGGCCAGAGAGTGATGAGCTGGGCTTGGAGGGGACACAGTCTTGGATATGAGCCCAGCTCTGTGGGCACGGGCACTGTGGCCCCTTCTCTCCACTGGCCTCAGGTTCCTGGTGTGTGAGATGGGGTGGAAGTGAGGGGAAGGGGCTCCTGGCAGGGCTGCGAGCCTCCTCCCTCTGGGTCCCACATAGGTGCTGGGTCCCAATGCCCACCTTGTCTCAGGGGTGACGTCATCACCTTTTGGAGAAGCCCCAGGTGGTGTTGAATAGCGAGCCCCACCCCAAGTGTGCACCAGGGAAGCAGTATCTGCATTGCAGACCTAGCAGTCGAGGGCAGGCATGACTGAGCCCATTCCAGCTGGGCCTGGGGCAGGAGGCTGGCATCGCTGGCACCTTGTAACCCACAAGATGCCCTCAGAGCATAATTTGCATACAGGTGAGGGCCTGCGACAGAGGCCCTGGATGTCCAGAGGCAGGGCCAGGTAGAGCAGGTAGGCTAGACACACCTGGAGATGCTATCCTGGGTACACGCAGTTCCTGGGTAAGCCAGCGGAGGGCAGCAGAGCCTAGTGGCAGGAGACCCGGTGCCCAGGCCCTGGTACCCTCCTAGCACCGCCCAGCACCAGGCCTGGGAGGGCAGGGGGAGTCCCCTCCCGGCAGGAACTCCTCCTCCTCCTGGCAGCCTTCCTGGGCCTGTGCTGGGAACCTTGCAGTCCTTGCCTAAGGGACCCTAGGGGAATCCGCATGGTGGCGGTGACAACCAACACTTGTTAGATTCTAGCCAGGAGGGAGGGCAGCTTGCTTTTAGTGGGGAGAGGGTGTGATGAGGTGGGCGGCTGGCTCCCGTCACCAGGCCAGCCGGCCGCCTGGAGTGCAGGGCGCCGATGGAGCCGTCTCTGGCTGTGGGGTTCCCTCTGGGTGGGGCTGGAGCCGCCCCTGGGTCTGTCCACCTGCCAGCCACTGTGGGGACACTGAGACTCCCTTCTCCCCGGGTGGGGCACGTCAGTCCCACCAGGTATGTGAGTTGCTCAAAAGACCCTGTGATTCTGTGGGTATGCAACTCATTCCATCGCAGTGGGCCACTGGTGAGGGGGGTCGAGCTTTGCAGACAGGGCCAAAGTCCCAGGAGGGGGAATAGGTTGGGAGCTGTCAGAGGTCGAGTTGGACAGCTGCCCCTTTCCCCCTGAACTCCACAGCCCCCCCTCCTGGAAGTGGACAGGGCAGGGAGGACTGAGAGGGGAAACTGAGGCCCAGACATGCTGGGCAATAGCTGAGGTCACCCCAGCGTCTGTTTCTTGAGTGCAGCAGCAGCTTGGGCCCCAGGTGCCCTGCCCATCTGTCAGCTCCCCCCCAACCCTTCCCTGATTTTTCTCCTTGACATAGCCCACCCAGCCTCTGGCACAGCCCTGGAAAAATCATCAAAGAAAACTCTGGGTGCTGGGCCAGCATCAGAGCAGAGCCTGGGGGCTCTGGACCTCCGTCGGTGGCCGCAGCGAGAACACTCTGGGTAGAAGTGTGTTGTGCACACTCATGCATTCTCCCTTCTGACTTACAGAGGAGGGAGCTGGGGCTCAAAACATCCCGGAACACGCTCACCCCTGAGCACACCTGGGCTGGCTGCCTCTAGGCACCAGGGTGGTGGTGGCCACTCTGATGGGCAAAAGGGGACTGTCTGAGGTTAGGAGTCACCCAGTTAGGACAGGAGAACATGGGTGGGGGATATTGTCTCGGTCTGAGTGCCCGAAGGTGGCGGTGTTAGCTCAGCTGTGGGGACAGGCGGTGCACAGCCTGCGCTCTGGCCAGGAGGCGGGGACGCATCAGGGGCTCTGTGGCTGGAGGCAAGGAGACCTCTCAGCAGTGCTGGGAAGGGGGAGTGAGGGCCCTGCTCCCGTGAGAAGTGGCAGGTGGGCAACAATGGCCATGGCTGGGCTGGAGGAAAGCTGCTGACCCACACCACTCAAGCGGGACATGGGACCGGCCCAGGCAGAAGGGCCCGAGACTCCGGGGCCCTCATCAAACGTTCGCTGGCTCCTTGCGGTCTGATGAAGGGTTCGCACGCCCAGCAGCATGCCCCCTCTGGGAGGCAATCTTGCCCAGCTCCTCCACCTCTGGCATTTGTTTCAGTTGCCAAGAATGTGTTTGGGGGCGCCGGGGCCGATGGTCCCGCTTTCCACCTGGCGAGTAGTCCTGTCACATAACTGAAAGTCAGTGGCTCCACCTGACCATGGGGCAGGCAGGATGGCGAGCTCTGCTCCCACCTGCACGGGGGCAGCGGCCCCAGGAGGCGGACTCCGGGCTGGACGGGAGAAAGGGGGAAAAGTGAATCTGGTAGAGGTTACAGAGGGGCCACCCACTTGACTGGTGCAAGCAGGAATGCTCCCAAGAGAGGCCACCCTTCCAGGCTCTGGGGACCTGTGTGCACCGGGGTGGAGAGTTCTAGCATTTATTACTATGATTTGTTCCAGAACAAAATTCACTCCCATCCTCAGCTGGCCAATAATGTGGTAGGAACAGGTGGGAGCTGAGCCCCATGGCTCAGTTGCAGAGCGCTGGATGCTGTATTTGATTTTCTGGGGCTTCTGTGCAAAGTACCACAGCCCGAGTGGCTTTAGACAATGGAAATGTGCTGTCTTGCAGTTCTGGAGGCTGGAAGTCCCAGGTGCAGGTGCTGGCAGGACCGTGTGCCCTCTTGAAGGCCCGAGGGAAGCGTCCCTCCTTGCTGCTCCTGGCTTCTTGCGGCTCTGGCGTTCCTTGGCTTGTGGCTGCATCGTTCCAGTCTCTGTGTCTCCCCTTCACGTGTCTTCTCCCCTGTGTGTCTCTGTCCACATTTCTCTCTACTTATAAGGACACCCATTACATTGGATTCAGGGCCTCCCCTGCTCCAATATGACCTCAACTTAATTACATCTGCAGGAACCTTATTTCCAAATAAAGTCACATCTGAGATTGCAAGTGGATGTGAATTTTGGGGGCACACGATTCTACCTTTCCAGGTGTTTTCTGTCTCACAAGCATTCATGAGCAGGCAGCTGTTTGATTTTTACGGTGAGGGACGGAACCCGGCATTGCTTTGAATGGCCGCCTGCTAGGCACTGGGAGGGGTGAAGGCCAGAGAGTGGGCTGCAGGTATCAGAAATGAAGGGCCGGGGGCCGGAGAGGCTCCAGCATCGAGTCTTCCTTCTGATCCCAGCCTTGTCATTTTCAGCTGTTTGGTGTTTGGGCAAATTATTGGACCTGCCTGAACTTTAGTTTCCCCATCTGTAAAATGGGCCCATTAGTTCTCTGTGCTGCACTGGCCATCAGTTGCTGATTCTCTGAAGCCAATGGAGACAACAGAGTGGGTTTGTACAGGGCCAGGAATGGTGTCCTCAGAAATGTTCCCGGGGCAGCCACAGCTCCGCCTCCACCCGCTGGCTGCGCAGACTCCTTGTACCTTGGGTGCCTCATCTGCAGAGTAGGAATAACCACAGTCCCTGCCCTGTTGGTTTAAGGCGAGGACAGGTGGGAGATGGGCCCAAAGCCCTCCCAGGTGCCTGGCCTGGGACCAGCCTTCGATGCTGTTCTGCCTCCGTGCAAATCGGCTCTGGGGCTCAGGCATCTGGAGGTGGTCGGGGAGGCCCTTGCAGATCTTTCTTCTTTCTCCCGAGGCCCTGGCTCCACTGTGGGTTTTGTTGGCATTATTGGCGGGCGGCAGGGAGTGAGTGCCAGTGAGATGAACCTGGTAGCGATGACAGTTGCCAGCCACATATCCAAGGTGGACTTGGTCCCAGCCTGGCAGCACGGGAAACCGGGAGTGGGGCGTGCAGGGCTCTCTGCGTAAGCGGCATCCTGGATTCTTTCTCTTGGACACTGGCTGATGGGACGTCGGGTCACGCGCGTCCACGCACAAGCCCTTGCCACCAGTGTGTCTGCAGCGAGAAGACGTCAGGGGCTTGTGTGACAGCGGGGCTGCCAGTGCCCACCTGCTGGGTTGAAAGCACTTGCCCCTGCCCAGAAGGGAGGCCCCCGTGGTGGGTGAATGAAGGTTGGGTTGGTTTCGCGGACCCCCCTTATGCCCACTCTGCCCGTCTCTCTGTCTAGACCGAGGCCACGTCAGCTGGCAGGGCCTGTGAGCCCTCTGGCCTTACATTTCCTTGGTCTGGGCCTCTCTCTGTCACATGGCGAATGATCCCTGAACAAACAGTGCCATGTCCTTGGGGAGCTTCGGTTTGAAGGGGCCTCACCATGGGTCTTTTGTAATGTGAGCCATTGCCCCGTGGGTTGGGGTTTCTATGGATTGGTGGGGCACACCGCACCTGTGGTCAGCCCCCGCCCCCATCTTTGAGTCTGGGTAAGACAACTCCGGCCTTGCCCAGCCCCGGGTTCCCCCACAGCTCATTCACCTGGCACAGAGAGGCAGTGAGCAACCAAGAAAGGCACTTTTGATCTGGGGACGGCTGGCACGTTTGCCAAGAGCCCCCAGACATCCCTGCCTGGCTCGAGCCCAAGACAGCTTCTCAAAGGGCAGTTCCTTCGAGAGAGACTGTTGGGAAACACCTTTGAAAAATGGCTTTGTGCAGCCGGCCTGGAGGGCTGTGGACCGAGCCCCAGGGCTCCTCCTTGGCCACCAGCCTGGGTCCCAGGACGCAGGGCCATATGGCAGGTTTAGAAATTAAGCCAGGCCCTGACATTCCTGTGTGCAGCTCCAGCCCCCCCCACCCCTCCACGCCTGCAGCCCACTCCCTGCCTCTGCTAGCCTGGGGCTCAGCGCCTGCCCTGCACTTGGGGTGGGGTGGGGTGGGGTGAGGGGCTGGGCTTCCCCACCAGCTGACTGGGAAGCTTTTTGCAAGTGGTGAAACCCAAGGGAAAGCCGTGGAATCTTTCCCCGCCGCCACCCGCTTTGGTTTAGAGATGCTCCGCTGGGCCACGTATCCTGCTCTCAGAGTTCGGAAGCGACTTAATCTATTTTTGTCCTGTTCAGCCAGGATGATTATCTTTAATAAGGCCATCTTGAACGTTTCCTTGTCAGCTCGTTTTAAGGAAATGTTTGCGCATTAAGCATTTTCCCACAGCGGTGAGACAATGTGCTGTCCCTTGCCAAAGATCACATTTGCCATCCTCGGCGTTCCTGCCTCTGGAGGGTGAGCCTGGAGGCTGGCCAGCCCAGCGCTGCCAGGGGCCCTCCATTGATCACTATCAGGATGTGTTTGATTAATATCTCACGGAGGAGGAGGCCTGCACTTGGCTGGCCTGGAGCTCCCTGCTGCCGAGGGGCTCTGTGGGCAGGGTCCCTGACCACTGGCGGTGGGGAGGGGCAGCAGCAAGGTGGTGCATGGGCCTCTGGCAGGTGGCCTGAGTGATGGGCTGAGCTTGGCCGTGGCTGTGTGAACCAGCTGCCCGGCCCTGCTCCCAGCTCTTTGAAGCACTTCCAGTTTGCCCAGCTGGGTACGTCCAGTGCAGTCCTTTACATTTCCAGTTTGTCCAGATTCACCAAGCAAAACCAAACTGTCCAGGTCCCCTGAGGCCTGCTGGCCTTGGCTCCCAGGCCCGGCTGCCCAGTGAGGCGCTGTGGGAAGGTGCCTCTGGGTGATTCTCTGATCCTGTGGGCAGGGGACGGAGGGAGCTTGTCCCAGCCTCCTGTCCTTGGTGAACTGCTCCAGTGGGGACAGGTCTCCTTCTACCATCTTCCCACTCAGGGCTACACAGAGGCCAGGCTCCCAGGGCCCAGCCCTCACCTGCTGAGTGACCAGGGCAGGGGACAGCATCTGTATCTGGCTGTGTGGGGGCCCAGCCACAGAGAGCCAGGTGGGACAACAAATGTCAACGTTTGGGGTTTCCAGAGGCCACAGCTTCTGGGGAGAGGAGGATCCCCGAGCATGAATGATTGCAACAGGATGTGGGGAGGGAAGAGGAAGAACTGGTCCAGACAGAGAAGGAGTAAGGAGGGTAATGCTGTGTCTGCTCCGTATCCAAGAGGTGGTATTGGGGCTGATGCCTGCGGAGAGTTGGGCAGCCCAGGGAGTGCCTGGCCTGCTTGACGAGCTAATGGCTGGATGGGTAGGGCCATCCAATGAGGGTATTTTCTAGATTGGAAAGTCCCTGATCTTTTGGGAGTCGGAGAATTTTAAAGTGGGAAGGCCCTGTGGAGACCTTGGCATCAGGCCCCCTGGTGTTGGGGAGGCTGAAACCTGGCATGGCAGGAGTGGCCCAGCCCACACTGCTGGGAGAGGACCAGTGGCTGCTGCACTGAGATCTTACCTGGGGCAGGTCCATGGGTCTCTCACAGTGCAAACCCCAGGGCCTGGAATGCAGTATTCATACCAGAAACACCAAGAAAAGCTCTACCATCCAGGGACTGTGCTGTGAGGGTTTGCTGAGCACCAGGATTTTCTGAGCAGTAGGGTTTGCTGAGCACCAGGATTTTCTGAGCAGTGGGGTTTGCCAGTCACCTGGGTTTGCTAAGCACTAGGGTTTGCTGAGCACCAGGATTTTCTGAGCAGTGGGGTTTGCCAAGCACCAGGGTTTGCTGAGCACCAGGAATTTCTGAGCAGTGGGATTTGCCAAGCACCTGGGTTTGCTAAGCACTAGGGTTTGCTGAACACCAGGACTTGCTGACACCTGGATTTTGCACTTCTGGTCCCAAGAACTGAGAAAATAAGTCTCTGTTGTTCTGTGTTATCCAGTTTGGGATGGTTTGTTACAGCGGCTGCAGGAGACTTGTACACATTTGTTCTGCCAACATGCTTTTCTCATTCTCACACGCCTTTCAGGTCTCAGACCCACTCCCTGGGGGAGGAGCTCCCTGGTGCCCATCCAAGCACCTGCCCCTGCCCCTTTGGGAGTCTCACCACAGTCTATGATCATGCATTTACTGATCACTTTTTAACTTATTTATTGGCCAATTACACATTTGTTGATTATTGAAAATGCGAACTATGTCTGGTTTACCTTTGAATCCCAGCATCTGTGAAGTGCCAGCTCCTGCTATTATTATTGTTAATTAGTATTAGTATGAAATGAATGAACGGATACCTCCTCATTCATTCATTTATCCACTCAACTACCATTTACTGAATGCTGTTGGGTGCCAGGGGCTGGGAATATGGCTGTGAACAAGACAGGCCCAAGTGCTTGCCTTAGTGGGCTCTTCTAGTCGGGGTGGCCAGGAGAAGCAGACAAAGTGTCTGGTGCATCAGGTAGTGGTGGGCTCCAGTGGAGATTTAGGCCGGGCCAGGGCAGGTCTGGTTGATGAAGGAACACACACCCAAGGAAAGGGAGGCAGGGATCCCAGTGGAGACCTCGGGACAGAGCAGCATGTGCCAAGGCCCTGAGGTGGGGCATGCTCAGCTCCTCGAGGTTCCCCGAAGGGGCCTTGTGTGGAGCAGAGGAACTCCTGGGGGTTCGAGTGGAGGAAGGATGAGATCCAATGCACTCTGTTAAGGCTCGTTCTGAGTTCTGATGGCTGGGATGTCCGTGGCCTTTGAGCTGTGTAGTGGAGAAGTGAGGATCTGCAGGGGTGGCTCCAGGCGTTTTTGAGGCTGCAAGCGAGACAACTGATCACTTTAATCGGGCACTGCAAACTCTTTAGATCAAGGCCTGGGAGATGTGGCCATTTTCTTGTTCACTCTAAGGTGGGAGATAGCTGAGGTGTTGGTGTTGACCAAGATTAAGACAGGGCAGCACCACTGTTTGCCAGACTCTGCCATGTTTAAAGGCATCTCCCACCTGGCTGCCTTGAAGAACACTCACTCCCTTCAGAGTCTCAAATTGATCAACTGATAAATCAATCAATACATCAATCCTCGTGTTACTTTGTTAATCACCTCCTGTTTCAGTCACAGTACTGGCATCTGGCACACATTATCAAATGTAATCCTTCCCACTTTCCCTCATGAGACCCTTTATACAGATGAGGAAACCGAGGCTCAGAGAGGAAAGTCTGTGGCTTCAGGGTCATCAGCTAGGAAGTGGCCGACCCTGGCCTGGAGCTCAGGCCTGTGTGAGGCTGAGGTCAGTGTGTCCTGGCATGGAAGAGAGAGAAGTTGGCAGATGCAGCACCCCAGCATCTACTTGGAGGAAAAGGTTGGGGTCCTTGGGAGAGAGGGCTTTTGGGAGTGCAGGTGTTCTAGGAGAGAACTGTGTGAGCCGTGCACAGTGCTGGAAAACATGGGACCAAGAGGTTGGCCTGGTGGAGTTCTCTATCTCCGAGGCTACGACTGGGGGACACAGCCAGTGGGGATCCCTGACTGAGATCTTTGTAGAGTTCTAGGGAGAGAAAAGCAGAAAATATAAATTATTCTACCAAGACAATTGTCTTTCTGGGGGATGACCAATTTTCTCCACCATCCATCCATCCATCCATCCATCCATCTGTCCGTCCATCCATCCAAACATCCGTCCATGCATCCAAACATCCATCCATCCTAACGTCCATCCAAACATCCATCCATCCATCCATTCCATTCATCCAAACATCCATCCATCCATCCGTCCATCCATCCATCCATCCATCCATCCAGCCAGCCATCCATCCATCCATCCATCCATCCATTCCATTCATCCAAACATCCATCCATCCATCCGTCCATCCATCCATCCATCCATCCATCCAGCCAGCCATCCATCCATCCAAACATCCATCCATCCATCCATCCAAACATCCATCCATCATCCATCCATCATCCATCCAAACATCCATCCATCCATCCATCCATCATCCATCCAAACATCCATCCATCCATCCATCCATCCATCCAGCCAGCCAGCCATCCATCCATCCAAACATCCATCCATCCATCCATCCAAACATCCATCCATCATCCATCCATCATCCATCCAAACATCCATCCATCATCCATCCATCATCCATCCAAACATCCATCCATCCATCCATCCATCCATCTATTCATCCATTCATCCGTCCAAACATCCATCCATCCATCCATCCATCCATCCATCCATCCATCCATCCATCCATTCCATTCATCCAAACATCCATCCATCCATCCGTCCATCCATCCATCCATCCATCCATCCATCCATCCAGCCAGCCAGCCAGCCATCCATCCATCCAAACATCCATCCATCCATCCATCCAAACATCCATCCATCATCCATCCAAACATCCATCCATCCATCCATCCATCCATCCATCCATCCATCCATCCATCCATCCATTCATCCATTCATCCATCCAAACATCCATCCATCCATCCATCCATCCATCCATTCCATCCATCCATCCAAACATCTGTCCATCCAAACATTCCCCAAATATCTATTCAAACTTCCCTCTTTGTAGTCTATGACAAGCATTCTTCTTGGCACTGGGGATACAGGATGGACCCTAGTTCCTGTTCTCAGGAGGCTAGGAAGCTCTGAAGAAATGATTACACAAATAATTCTACTGGAATTGTGAGGACCACCAGGAAGGAAGGTACAGCACTCACTAAGAGTGTGTATCCAGGCCCCCCTCACCTGGTGCTCAGAGCGGGCTTCTCTGGCAAGTAAGCTGAGATGAATTGGATGAGCCAGGGTGACCTGGTCGGGAGCAGAGAAGCCCAATCCCAGTGGGAGGAACAGAATGTGCAAAGCGCCTGAAGAAGGAAGGGCTTGTTGAAGTGGGAAGAACAGAAAGAAAACTGGTGTCTGGAGGGGTTGGTGGGCAACATGAAGAGGCTGTGGAGGAGGCGGGGGGCTCAGGCACTGGGTCAGGGGGGCGATACTTTGATGATGCTGACACACTTAGGGTCAGGTGATCACTCCGGGGTGTGAACTCAATGTGGCCCCCTTCCAATTCTGTTTTGCAGTCTCTGCTTTCTCAGGTTACTCTGAAAGGGGACTGCAAGGTCAGGATGGGCACGGGGAGGCTTTGGATGCCGAAGCAGTTTTATTTTGGCAAGTCAGCCTAAGGAGCACGTGCGCCTAAAATGAGGCAAGAGTGTGAGCTGCACACAAGTTCACACGCTCAAAACTCCTGTGGGCAGGGCCTGCGCAGCTCTCCTCTGTCTGTTAATGGTACAATCTGTTCAGACCTTTGGAACATTCCTCAGCTTTTATTTAATGTAGGAAGAATAATTTCTGGAATTAGCATATAAATTGGCAGAAGTCAGCAGCTCTAGCAGAAGTCACTCTCTGTGTCAGGACAGGAGAGGGAAGGCCTGTGCATGGATGGGAGGTCCACTCCCCTGGCGCCCTTCTTTCTCCTTCAAGGGGCAAATACATGCTCCATTTAAAACACTCCAGCCTTCCCAAAATGTGCAACTTGAGAAGGAATCTGTGTCCCTTCGGCGGTGGCTGCAAGGGGAGAGGGGTCGTGGCCAGGGACGGGGTGCTGAGGAGAGCATGGGAAGCGTTTCTGGCCAAATGGCTTGCTTCGGGAAAATTTTCCCATAGGAGTGGCCCCGTGGCCTGCCTCCCAGTGCAAGGTTATTGAAAGGGGAGGCAGAGAAATGCTTACTGCCCTAAGCTGTCTTGTCTGGTCTGGTCGGGGGCAGATATTTTACACATTTTATAGCTCTATTAGTTTTAGGTCTTTTGGATGGGGTGACCAGTTGATCATTAACTGTTTGCTACGTGTGGCATTCCGAATTCTGGCCCCAGATGGCGCAGCCCCGCGTGCTGATTCCGCCTGGCCATTGGGCCATGGCTGGGCGGGCCGCCGCCTTCCCCAGCGGGTGGGGAGAATTCCCCTGATGCCAGGGCTCGGGCCCTTGTGGAGGCCTCCCTGGCTCCCTCGGGCTCTGATGTGAACACTTCATTATTTTTTCTGGGAGTTCAATCCTCTTGTGAACCCTCCACTATGAAGTCTTCATGCCTACTATGGGCGTCTGCCCTAAAAAGGCACAAATGATTTCTGACATCCCTACTTTGGTGTGTTTCCCCCAGAATAAAATAGCAATCAGGCTGGGCATGGTGGCTCATGCCTGTAATCCCAGCACTTTGGGAGGCTGAGGCAGGCAGATCACGAGGTCCGGAGATTGAGACCATCCTGGCTAACGTGGTGAAACCCTGTCTCTACTAAAAATACAAAAAATTAGCCAGGTGTGGTGGGTACCTGTAGTCCCAGCTACTCGGGAGGCTGAGGCAGGAGAATCGCTTGAACCCAGGAGGCGGAGGTTGCAGTGAGCCGAGATCGCGCCACTGCACTCCAGCCTCGGCGACGAGTGCGACTCCTCCCCACCCACCCCCACCTGAAAAATAGCAATAAAATAAGGGCTCTCTCTACTTCCTGGACAACCATAGGGTCTGGGTGTCCTCTTCTCCATCTTTCGGCCTCCAGGCCTGGCCAGGACACTGTCCTGTCTTCATTGTAAGACTCGCTCTTTTGACGTTCTCTACCTACAAAAGGTTCCTGCCAAAGTGCAGCTTTTGGTCTGGTTGGGAGTCCTTAAGAGGCTTCTTGGACAGGAGGGTTGGGCAGGTCGCTGGGGTAGGAGTTGGGAAGCGGTCACACTCATGAGTAGATTCTCGTTTTGCACTGATCAGATTTTCTACCGGAGCTTCCAGAAATGTTATTCTCTTGCAGAATCAAAGGCAATTGCAAGGCATTAAAAACCAATATGCCTTCAGTGTGTAGGCTCCGGTCTCACCCCCAGCTGTTCACGTTGCCACCCAGTCCTGTCTCAGATCTCATCAGGCCACCTGTTCTCCCTCCCCATCCCCAGCTCAGTGCCATCTCCTCTCCTGGCAACTCCCTCTTCTGACTCCTCTCCTTCTGGGGTACGTGGCCTCTGGTGGGCACTTCCAAATGGTCAATGTTGTCACTCACCCTGGGCTTAGAACTGTCTATGGCTCTTCAGGATTCAATCTAAGAGAAAAGCCCCAACCTGGTTTGATCCTAGAATGCCTGGCGAAGCCTGGCCCCTCCTTTCCCACACCGGTGCTCAGGGCAGCTTCGAGCGGCCCCTCCTTTCCCCACACTTTCACTCAGGGCAGCTTCGAGAACGTCCTGCAGCTGCCTGGACATGGCACCACTGTCTCTCTCTGTGCGTGTCCACTGCTGTTCCCTCTGTTGTCTCTCTCTGTGCGTGTCCACTGCTGTTCCCTCTGTTGTCTCTCTCTGTGTGTGTCCACTGCTGTTCCCTCTGCTCTCCCCTCACCCCCACCTGGCCGGCCCGCCTCGCCCCGACGCCCCTCTTCAGGAAGCCTCCCCATCCCCGTCTCTGGTCTCTAGTGCTGCATTCACCACCTTATTCCCTTTCCATGAGTCTCATTTCCTCCCGGGCTTCCTTCCACCTCGGTGCATTCTGGGGCCAGAAGCAGCTTTGAGCCCTGTGGATGTGAGACAGACGGACCAGTGTGTGTGGGGGTGAGTGAGGGGTGTGCAGTTTTATAGCTCAGCCCAGAGCACAGGCGGTGGAGCCAGACAGTCCTGGGCTCGAGCCCAGCCCTCGCAGCTGTGTGATCTGAGCAAGTTACCTGACCTCTCTGAGCCCTGTTTTTTCACGTGAGGACGTGAGGTCATGCGACAGCACTTCTGGAAGGTCAGGGAGCCCGTGGCCCGGCCCTCACTCGGAAGTGCTCAGTGATGGGTTTGGAATATTGCGGGGACCGAGGGGTGGGGACATTGTCGCTGGCTGCGTGAGGATGGCCCTGGTGTGTGGAGCAAAAAGACAAGCTGGCCCCCGGGTGTAGGGCCTGGGGGTGCCACAGGGAGGTGCTTTCATGTTCCTGCCTTCCAGAAGGGGAGAGCCCCAGGCCTCACACAGGAAAGAGAAGGACCTGTGCCAGGTGCCTGCTTCATGTCCAGCTCTGCCACCCTCTTTCGTGGGGACCTAGGGCCCCATTGTTCACATGGGGGTGGCCTCTAGGCTCTTGGTGATCTCTTGGGAGCTGCCCTTGGTGACGCTGAGCTGTCTACAGGGGTCCTTCTGGGGCCTGAGGCCAGGTGGTCACTGGGCCCCTGCCCCTCGGCCCCTTTGTGAGCCTAGCACAGCCTGCACCTTTGGTGCATGACCTGCAGCTCCTATGGCCACTCTTCCAGAAGCCCCTCTGCCTGGCAACGGGGCCTCCACCGAGGACTCCTGGTGCTGAGACGCACGGATCGTGATTTCCTTCTGCCTGCACCAGACTTTGCTTAGAAGAGAAAATGCCGGAAACAAAAAGGCTTGTCTCACCCTCAGCCTTAACAGGATTTATTATGAATAAATGAAACTCCCTTGCAGGGTAGTTGCTCTGCGGCCAGCGTGGCCTAGCAAGGCTCAGCTCCAAGTGATCAGCGCTGTCCTATGGAGACTGAAGCTTGGAGCAGCTGGTGACAGGACCACGGGCACGCAGCCTGGATTTGGGAGAAAATGGGAGTGGCCATCACTAGTGTTTGCGGAGCGCTCGCTAGGAGGCCTGAGCCAAGGATGTTATCTTATTAATGTATGTTATCTTATTTAATGAGAGCCTGGCAAACATCCCAGTCTGCCTCCAAGTCCCAGGCGACGCCTGTCACCCTGGCTTCATCATTCATACCCCCCTGAAGGTGAAAACTCTCAGAGCGCCCTGTGGAGCTGATAAGGAGCATGGTTTTGTTGTGTTTGGTCCTCGGTGGAGCCCTCTGGAATATCCCTATGAAGTGGATGAACGAACTGGGGGTCGGGGGATGGAGGGACTTGCTCAAGGTTACAGCTCGGAGGCAGGGCTGGTTTCCAGAATTTATAATCTCAGAGGTGGGATTGAAAGGCACGGCCCTCTAATCCTTCCCAAGCGACAGAAGTCCACGAAGTGCATTTGCGGTGTCAGGGAGGGTGGTGGGAAGGCAGGGACGGGGGTCCCTGCAGAGGCCTGACCTTCCCAGGATCCCTCACCGGCGGTCAGCAGCCGGGGTCCCGGGAAGAATTCTGCCGAGAGAGAGCTTTTTCCCCTTCAAGGAATAAAAAGCACACACACACATTCCTCCGAATCAAAGGTGTGTCCAGAGAGAGGGAGGGCAAGGCCCCTTGACCAGCAGCTGCCAGCAACCTGGGCACATGACAGCCCCCGAAGGCTGCTGGCACCGACTCCAGCCAGGCATTTGCAGTGGACGGTGGTGCCAGGAGAGGGAGGGCAGCCTTTCACCAGCTTGGCACCTCTGCCATGTGATGGCCGCCTCCCTTGGGGGAGGGCGGGGCCGCCCTTCGGGCAGGCGGGTGCCGCCCCAGGGGTGCTGCGAGCCACTGCGGGACCTTCAGGGCCCAGCTCCCGGCGCTGGCCTCTGTGCCTTGGCCGTGCCTGGGGCGGGGCGTGGGTCAGGAACTTGCACTGTCACTCTCGGGAGATAGGAACTCAGTCCCGTTCATAACCCCGCCGTGTAACCTGGAAGGCACTTTGAAGCTTACAAAGGCAGTCATAGCCAGTGTCCTTGAAGGAGGCACTGTCACTGTCCACTCCCGAGAGCAGCCTGCGGCCTGGGAGGGGGCTTCTCCTCCCCGACGTCACCTGGGGGGCCGTTTCCTCGTTGGGTTCCAGTGCAGGGCTGTGATCTGGAGTCCAGGCCTTGCTGGCCGGAACCCCCAGAACAAGGGCGGCCGTGACGCGCGTTCTGGTACCTTCAGTACTAGCGAAAGAACGAGCCGGCCCTGTAAGCTGGGAGATTTCCTGCGGCTGCCGTAACAAAAGATCACAAACCAGTGCGGGCTGAAAACCACAGAAATGTCTTCTCTCCCAGTGCTGGGGCCCAGAACCCGATATCTAGATGTAGGCAGGCGGCGCTCCCTCTCAAGGCTCCAGGAAGGGCCCCCGGCCTCTTTCTGCCCTGGTGCCTCCAGGTGCCCCGTGGCTTGTGGCTGCACTGCTCCGGTCTCCGCCTCGTTTTCACGTGGCCCCTGTCCTTTCTCCCTGTGTCTCTCCTCTGAGCCCTTAGGAGGAGGCTGGTCATTGGATTTAGGGTCCTCCAGGATGATCTCATCTCAAGGTCCTTAACTGCATCTGCAGATGCCTGTTTCCACATAGGGCCACATTTGGTTAGGACGTGGACATATCTTTCGAAGCCACCGTGCAAGCCGCTACAGGAGATTTCATGAACTCATCTCAATTTCCAGAGCGCCTGGTGTTGCTTGGCCGGCCCCCTCCAGCAGTGACCAGAGGTTGCTGGGTAGCAGAAGCTTTAGGTAGGGCAGGCCCTCACCTGTCTGCCACAGCGAACCCCACCCCTGACCCCCTACCCTGCCTGGGACCCCTCACTTGGTCTTCCCAGTCCATTTCACAGCCAGATAAACTGAGGTAGCTCTGGGTGAGTTATTGCCAGGCCCGGGCTGCCCAGGGCACCCGGCCACGGGCAAACCCCAGCGCAGCCCTCGCTTTACCACGGAGAAGCTGGGCTTGGTCAGGGGCCACGGGCAGCCTTCTCATCACGTGGAAGCCACCTGGGGGCTTCCCAGGGTGTTCTGCCTGCTCCCCTGTCCCCAAGGGTAGCTTGTGTCAGGTTGGGATGACTCAGAATAATCAAATATGGCCATGTCTTTTGGGACGAGCAGCCATTTACCGTTTTTCCTGGGGATCAGGGGTTTTCCCTCTGTAAAGCTGAATAATGTTACCTGGTGTAGCCCTAGGCAATGTCACTTTGAAGGCTGAGAGAGAATGTGGAAGCGTTTTGGAGCCTGAAGAGAAGAGGACAGGAGGAAGAGACCGTGGTGAGCATCAGGCACAGTGCAGCGTCCTCTCCTCAGCCATACGGGGAGTGTGGTTAGGACAGAAGGGAGAGACGGTGAGCATCAGGCACAGTGCAGTGTTACCTTCCTGAGCTGTACGGGGAGTGTGGTTAGGACAGAAGGGAGAGACCGTGGTGAGCATCAGGGCAGTGCAGTGTTACCTTCCTGAGCTGTACCGGGAGTGTCCTTAGAAACTTCAGGAACTCCTTCCGTGGAGTTTCCCTGTTCTTTGCACCCATCCTGCGCTTAGCCCTGAGCTAGGCACTGGGGAAGGGGAGAGAGAAGGGCCTCTGTCTCTGTCCCTCTGGGTGTTATGTGACTCCAGGAGCTGGTTATTGAACATCACAGGCGTGGCAGCCCCCGGCTGCCCGAGTGGCTGGACGTAGGCGGTGGGTGTGCAGGGCAGGAAGGATGCCTGGCTCAGGCCATCGGGGACAGTGCAGCGTCCCCTCCTGAGCCGTAAGTGCAGGAGCGGGGGCAGCAGTGAGTCTGGGATGGAGGATGCATTGTGGGGAGACCACAGGGAAGACCGCCCGAGGAAGAGCTCCTGTGTGACTGGTCACCCACAGAGAGATGGTGGTGAGGCCTCAGCATGGCTGGCTCAGAGCCCCTTCCTGAAATGGCCTCGCATCACGGTGGTACAGGAACGGAAATTCGGAGCAAGGGGAGGACTGCCATGCCTCTTTTCTGCACTCCTGGGGGCAAGGCCAGAGCAGGAATTGGGTGTGGTGGGGGCTACTGAGCTTGGGTCCTATGTTCACTCTCTCCTTCCATTTATTTATTTATTTTTGAGACAGGGTCTGGCTCTGTTACGCAGGCTGGAATGCAGTGGTGCGATCATGGCTCAATGCAGCCTCGACCTCCGAGACCCAAGTGATCCTTCCACCTCAGCCTCCCAAGTAGCTGGGACTGCTGCTATAGTATAGTCCAGTGCCTAGACTACACTAGGACTACAGGCACAGGCCGCCACCTCTGGCTGATTTTTGTATTTTTGTAGAGATTGGGCTTTGCCATGTAGCCCAGGCTGGTATCAAACTCCTGGGCTCAAGTGATCTGCCCACCTTGGCCTACCAAAGCCCTGGGACTACAGACATGAGTCACTGCATCTGGCCTAATTACTTATTTTTTGGGGGCTGGGTCTTGCTCTGTCACTCAGACTGGAGCGCAGTGGCAGCATCATAGCTTAAGCAATGATTTTGTCACTACCCTCAAGCCCAGGAAACCTCAGACTCCTGGGCCCAAGTGATTCTCCTGTCTCAGCTGCCTGAGTAGGTGGGATTACAGGCATGAGACACCACATCTGGCTAATTGAAACAAATTTTTTTTTTTTTTGGTGGAGACAAAGTCTTGCTGTGTGGCCCACGTTGTTCTCAAACTCCTGGCCTCAAGTGATCCTCTGAACTCAGACCCTTCAGTAGCTGGGATTACAGGCGTGAGCCACTGGGCCTACTTCCTTTCCTTTTAGACTAAAAATCCAGTGTAGGAGCTTTGTGGTCCATTGAGTCAGCTACATTGCCTAGACTCCCTGTTGCTGGAGAAGTGTATCAGCTAGCTTTCGCTGTGTAACAAACCACCTCAAAACGTTGTGACTTAAAACAGCAAGGGTTCATTATTCCTCCAGGTTCTGTGAGTTGGCTAAGCAAGATTTCTGATCCGGGCTGGCCTGGCTGTGGCCAGATGGTTGGGGATGGCCTCTCTCCCATGTTGGGGGCCTCTGCTGGGACAGCAATGCTCTCTCCCTGTGATCATTCATCCTCAGTGGACCAGCCTGGCCTTGCTCATGTGCTGGCGGGAGGTCCCAGTACCGAGACAGCAGCCTGCATGCACAAAAGCTTTTCTAGCCTCTGCTTGCATCCTGTTTGCTTCATCCGTTTGGACAAAGCAAGTCACAGGCCAAGTCCAGATTCAGGGGTGGAGAAATAAACGTCATCTCCTGGTGGGAGGAGTGACAGAGTCAAACAGTCATGTGGGGGAGTGTGAATAAATTAGGGATCATCACTGTCATGATCTACCACTGAGTGTGTGACTCAGTTCTGGCCAATGAGATCTGAGCAGAGTGGGTCTTTTAGGAAGTCTCCTTCCAGGGAATAGGCACACCTCCTTTCTCCCTTCCACATCCCTTGCTGATTGGAATGTGGATGTGATGACTGGAGCTCTTGCAGCCATCTTAGACTATGAGGTTGAGAACCATGCCCTGAGGGTGGTGAATTAGTTGGAAGAAAGCTTGGATCCTGTTGACTTCTTGGTGCCTTGGACTGCCTATCCCTGGACTTCTTTTACACGATAGGAAAGTTACGTGTGGTCAAATTTCATCCTGCCCGATACATTTGGCAAAGATTCTTGTCTCTTAGAACATGAGGATTTGGGTGGCCTCTCGGTGTCCTCTGGGTGTTGTATGGATGGACCTAACACACACGAGGAGGGCAGCTCGGGTGCTTCTCAGGGGCCCAGATACCAATCATGGGCTTCTTGGGAGAGATAATCTGGGGGAACCCCTGGAGTTAGGGCATTAGGGGCAAACCAGCTTTGAAGACCTGAGATCCGTGATGGTGAGAGTGGCAGCAAGTACCACTGTGCCCAGCACTGGCCTCACTCATGTAATCCCACCACCAGCCCCTGCAATAGCTCTGTCATTATTTTACAGGTGGAGTAGTCAAGGGGTGAGGTGACTTTTGTATAAGGCTGTGCGACCCAGTGTGGAGTGAAGATTCCAACCCGCAAAGGACCTCAGGACCCTGACTCTGAGCCGAGCCTGAGGCAGCCCATTTATTCATTCACTCACACACTCATCCATTCATTCAGCACTTTCTGAACACCTTCCTTGAGCCAAGCACATGTCACAGTGCTGGGGCACCGCTGGGGACAGAACAGACCGAGTCCTATCCTTGTGGCTCGCATTCTCATGGGATCAGAGACTCAGCCGCCTGGGGACGTGACCTTGGCCCAGAATCAGGGTGGGGAGAGAGGGCAGCCTTGCTGGGGAGGTCTGGGGGTCTCCTTGGAGTAGCATGTCTGAATGGAAGCCACGGCTGGCTGTGCACCACGGCTGCAGCATGTTAGCTGGGTAACCTCAGGCAGGGGTCCACATTGTGCTTCGGTTTCCTCACCTGTAGAGTGGGGCCATCGACCTGCTGGTGGGGCTGGTGTGAGGAGGTGGGATACCCCACGCTCACAGCAGCATTTGGGCCGCTCCTCTGCAGGTGGCTCTATTGGTCCCTCCTAGAGGCCTCCAGTCTTGGTCTGACTATCTCTTTAGCATGGAGCAGGAGACGAGGAGGTGGCCCTGACTATATCACTGTTACTTTCCCAGGGTCCTGCCGATGCCCGCTGGCTGGCGGGGGTCAGAAAGGCCCGGACGCCGTGTGGCAAACAGGCTGGGTGCACAGGTCACATGAGAGAGTCCGGCTGCAAGAGCGGCTCAGAGTCCAGCAGATGGGCTTGGGCCGTTTGCTGCAGAGCCCTTGGGTCAGGTGTCCACACGCTCCTGTCTGCTAGATCCCTGACATGCCAGGTGCAGGTGGGGGGTGCCCGTCTGCAGGTTCTGGAGTCACAAAGGCTGGAATTTAATCCTGGCCGGGGTCCTCACTGGACAAGTGCATAGCTGGGCACTCACTAGGTGCCCGAAGGTGACCACTGCTATAATCATGGCAGCAATAAGTGTGACATACTCCAAGGTGGTTATAATTTAAGGAACTTTCTTATGTGAGCCACACATATACTTACATGCACACACAGGCACAACACACCTATACAAACATGTACACACACATACATGCTTCCACACACCAACACACACGGATACATGTTTCTGCACACCCACACACATGTACCTGCCTGGGCATGCATGGACACACGTACATGTTTCTGCACACCCACACAAACATATCTGCCTGGGCATGCATGCACACACGTACATGTTTCTGCACACCCACACACACGTACCTGCCTGGGCATGCATGCACACATGTATATGTTTCTGCACATCCACACACACGTACCTGCCTGGGCATGCATGCACACAGGCACACAGCACATACCCATAAGACTCAAGCATGCACACGCCCCTGTGTGCCTTTGGTCTCAGGCTTGAGCTTCACTTTCCAAATGTGCAGTGGGCAAAGTCATGCACAGGCTGAGGGGGCCGAGCTGCAGAAGGCCCACCTAGGGAAGGAAGTGGCAGCAGCTGTTGGGTGCGTGTTAGATCCCTGCCAGGCTCCTGCTCAGGGCTCTCTGTAGATTTTCTTCCATAAAGAGAAGTTTTTCTCATCCCATCATACAGATGTGGGCATCTAGGAAGGGGTGTGACGTGAGAGGCAGGACGCGTCCTGCCTGGGAGTGGCTGTCCCAGGGCTGGGGTGGCTGTCCTCAAGCCCAGCTGACCACCTCCCCCGGGATTTTTGGGCAGCTGGTGAAATGTTGGCTGGAGTACTCTGTATCACTGAGGCTTGGATTGGTGGTTTTGGTCGGGAGGGCCCTGGGAGCCGGGCAGAGGCACTGGAGAGAAGGAGATGGTGCCACCCTGCACAGGGGCCCTGGGAGCAGTAGGGCATTATTCAGTGCCAGTCATCCCGAGCCCAGGCCTTTGGGAGCGCCTAGCCCCACCACGACCCTGGGGTGCCCAGCAAGAGGCAGGGGGCAAGGTGGGCCTGAGAGCAGGAGCAGAGGCAGCTGGTGGAGGGCAGCTTGGAGGGGGTTAAGCCCCTGCCCATCTGTCTCAGCCTGATCCCCAGGGACTCTGGGGAGGCCCCGGGTGGGGTGTACCGCTCAGAGGGCAGTGGGAGCATTGCTTGGAGAATTAAAGAAGAGTGTGTTCCCAAGTGGCTGAGAACTTGGAGTGAAGAGCAGTGTGCTCAGGACCCACGTGGAAAATGGATCCCGGCTCAGCCATCCTTCCCCAGCCCAGAGAGCCTTCGGATCCGCCCTGCCCTCCCTGCAGCTGTACCCTCACACGTCTGTCTTCCTGGACTCTGAGGGGCTCCCAGGCAGGTGAGGGCAGAGGGTCCCATGCCCTCTGGAAGCCTGCTGGAGGCGCTGCGCTGCGGGGGCTTGAACCTCCAGGTTCTGGCCTTGCCACATCCTCGGAGTGTGGCTGACGGCAAGCTGGCTTCTCCACGTGCCCATTTCTGCCTCCCTAACGTGGAGAGGGTGTGGCACAGACAACAGACACCACGTGCAAAGCCCCTACCCAGTGCCTGGCACACAGTGGGTGCTTTGATTCTTATCTCATTGGAACTGTACGTGTGCTTAGCGTGGTAGGAATTCCTGTCCCTTTTCCAGGTGGGGAAACTGGGGCTCAGACCCATAAGTGGCTTGCCTGTCCCAGGTCACACGGCCAGTTCGAGGTAGGGCCCCAGGTCTTCGTACATGATCCCGTCGTGAGACAGCACCTCTGAGCAGCCAGGCTTCCAGGGAGGGCTAGAATACTCTTCAAATCTGCAAGGTTTCATTCATATCCAGGGACAGCCGTGCCCAGGCAGCGCTTGGGTGAGAGAGCACTGTGCTGGGAGTCCAGAGTCTTGGCCCCGAGTCCCGGAAGGACCCAGAGCAAATGCCTTCCCTCCTGGTGAGTGCCTTTCCTCCTCCTGGGCACTGTTCTGATGTTACCTGGGCTGGGCCATGGAGAATGCCGCCCAAGGGCTGGTCCTGGGCCACTGTTTACCCTAGTTCTGCATGGAGGGTTTGACCTCACGCCCGGCTCCCCACCTGCCTGCCCTGCTGTGCGGCCTCCTCCCTGCCTCGGCTGACTCACAGCTCTGCTATGCGTCCTGCAAACATTCCGGAGCCCTCGCCCTGCAGCAGTGCTCTCTGCATTGGTGGATAATAGGGCAGCACTCTGTACGCGCAGCAGGAGGCATTTGTGTCCCCTAAGAAGCATTTGTCATTCTGTCCCTGCCTCTGGGGGCTCCTGGCCTGTGATCTCAGAAACGGGGCTGGGTGTGTCTCTGCAGGCTTCCTGGGGAAATTTTCTTTTAATCTTCTAGACCCACGGCAGTGGGGCGAGGGGAGGGGAGCCAGAACACCTTGAGCTGTTCCTGCCCGCTCAGGGACCCTGGGCAAACCGAGTCAGCTCCCTGTGAGAGCGGGAGTGGGTGGCATCAGTGGTTTGCAGAGACGTAGGTTGCAGAGCCGGTGACATCTTGTGTGCAGCCCTGATCTAGCGAGTGAAGGAAGTGCTCAGGCTGGGTGTGTGGGGGCGCTGGGGGCTGAGCTGGCCTTTCTGTGCGCTCTGCGGAGGCCTCTGAATCTCCTCTACTCATGGGGGTGGGGAAGCCCCAGAGTTCCCTGCACCTTCGAGGTCTCTCCTCACGCCAGTGGGCTGCAGCCCACGGTAGCCCAGGGTCACACAGTGGGGCTCAGCTAGAGTTTGAACCCAGACCTTTGTGACCTTGCACGCCGCAAGCATTCTGCTTGACCATTAGGGTGGTCAGCACCGGTCCCTGCCGCCGATGCCAGCTCTGTGAGGCTGAGGCCCCTCCTACCACTGCACCCCAACACTGAGCACAGTGGTGGGTGCACGCCAGGTGCCCAAGCGTCCTTTGCTGGCTGGGCGAGGGGTGGGGTCCTCCTACTTCCCCCTGCCCTCCCTCCTGGCCCTTGCAGGGGCTAAGTGCCTTTGCATCCCTGGGCGCCCCCCCACCATGCCCCTCCCCGCTGGCCCACTTCCCCTTCCCTTTTCTGGCCTTCCAGGTCTGCAGTCTCTGGTCTCTCTTCTCCCCTCCCCTGCTTCTGGTAGACAGCGGCCGGAGGCGGCTCTCCTGGGATTGGATTCACTGCTGGTTTTAGGAACTGAGAAAGGCCCCCAGTCCCTGGGAAAATCCAGGGCAGAATATGGCTGAGGAGCTGGAGGGAGGAGGGGAGGCCGGGCGCCCTCCCAGGGCCTCCACCTCAGGCCTGCAGATATGAGATCCCCCAAGGCCTTGCTTTGTGACGTGGGCAAGTGACTCCATCTCTCTGGGCCCGGAGAGGGATTGATGGGTCCTATCTTGTCGGAATGCTGGGATCACTCAGGGCAGCTGGAGAATGTAAGCTTCACTCCCAGACTGGTGCTCGGCGAGGGTTGGTGAGGGCTCTGCTGTGTTTATTACCACCTTAACCAGCGAGTTCAAAAGCAGCAAATCAGCGAAGGCTCCAAAACAACACTAGGGCCCAATAGACATGCAGTTTCCCCTTGAACAATGCACGTGTGAGGGGTGCGACCCCCTCCCCCACGCAGTGAAAACCTGCTTGTAACTTTCGACTCCCCCAAAACTGAACTAGGAATAGTCGACTGTTGACCAGAAGCCTCACTGATAACATCAACAGTTGACGGACAGGTATTTTGTATGTTACATGTATTACATACTGTGTTCTTACAATAAAGTAAGAACATGTTATTAAGAAAATCATAAAGAAGAGAAATATGTTTACTATTCAATAAGTGGGAGTGGATCATCATAAAGGTTTCCATCCTTGTCATCTTACATCAAAGAGGCTAAGTCAGAGGAGGAGGGGGAGGGGGGAAGGAGGGGGAGAGAGAGGAAGGAGGAAGAAGGAAGAGGAGGGGGAGGGGAGGAAGAAGGAAGAGGAAGAGGAGGAGGAGAAGCGGGGAGGAGTAGGAGTGGGGGAAGGAGGGGGAGTGGGAGGAGACGTTGGTCTTTGTGCCTCAGGGGTGGTAGAGGTGGAAGAAAACCTGCCTATAGGTGAAGCTGGCAGTTGAATCCCGTGTTGTTTAAGGATTAGCTGTAGACAGATGGCTCCCAACTTAGGATGCACCTTAGGGATTTCTTGACTTCACAATGGTGTGAAAGCCATATGCCTTCAGTAGAACATCCGTAAATTCCATGAAATAGTAAACATCTTATTATAAAGCAGGCTTTGTGTTAGATGAGTTTACCCAATTGTAGGCTAATGGCAGTGATCTGGGCACACATAGGGTGGGCCAGGCTATGCTGTGATGTTCAGGTGGATTCAATGCATTTGATTCAATGGATGGGTTTGTTGGGACGTAACCCCATCGTAAGTTGGGCAGCATTTGTCATGCGAACCACAGAGATAATTTAAAATTTTTGAGTAGCCACATTAGAAAGGTAAAAAGAAACTGGTGAAATGAATTTTAATCACATTTTATTTAACCCAGTCCATCCAAAATATTGAATCAGCACATAATCAATATTACAATTATTGGGATATTTTGCATTCTTTTGTGTGTACTAGTCTTAAAAATCCAGTACGTTTTTTTACATCGAGAGCACCTCTTACTTCAGACACTACATGTTGAACGGCCTACCTAGATAATAAAGTTGTGTTGAACAAGAGGCCGTTTCACATGGCTTCAGTTTTTTTTTGTTGTTGTTGTTGAGACGGAGTTTCACTCTGTCGCTTAGGCTGGAGTACAGTGGTGCTATCTCGGCTCACTGCAATCTCCGCCTCTTGGGTTCAAATGATTCTCCTGCCTCAGCCTCCTTACTAGCTGGGATTACAGGTGCACACCACCACGCCCAGCTAATTTTTTTATTTTCAGTAGAGACGGGGTTTCACCATGTTGCTCAAGCTGGTCTCCAACTCCTGACCTCGTGATCTGCCCGCCTCGGCCTCCCAAAGTGTTGGGATCACAGGCGTGAGCCACCTCGCCTGGCCCACATGGCTTCGGGTTTAAAAATTAAATTTAATGAATTTTTCTGCAGGTCTGTAGTAGGTGTATGTACCTGTGGGGTCCATGAGATGTTTGGATACAGGCATGAGGTGTGAAATCAGCACGTCCTGGGGAATGGGGTATCCATCCCGCAAACATTTATCCTTTGAGTTACAAACAATCCAATTATTGCTTCAGTTTTAAAATGTAAAATAATGAAAATTAAATATGTTTTAAAAAAATCACAGTTTATCAGTCTCACCAGCCACGTACTGAGTGATCAGCGGCTGCGTGGCCAGGGGCTGGTGTGTGGGTGACGCTGGTCCAGGCGTCATCTGTGTCCTTCCACCCTCATCAAACTGCACCTGCACAGGGCCCTGTCCCTCCAGCCTGAGCCTCTGCTGAGTGGCCCCTGGCTCATCTGAGGCTCTCAGGCACACTTGTCTGCGAGAGGCTGAACCCCACCTCCCGTTTAGAGGCATTTAGGGGACATTCGAGGGCTGATCAGATGGGGCTTCAGGCTTTTCAAAAGGGAGGCAGGCAGGGGAGGGGTTTTGCCTTGGAGCCCTCTCTGCTGTGAGGTTGAAGAGGGCTCATACCTGGTGGGGTCTGAGTCCTTGGGCTGGGCGCCTGGGGCCGCACGCAACCCTTCTCTGGGCCTGTCCAGAGGGCTCTGATGTCCCCTCGGGCTCCAGTCTCTCTACCTAGTACTTGCCAGTTCCCACAAGTCAGGAACTGGAGTCCTTCCCAGAGGTCTAGCAGCACCAGACGGTGCCTGACGGACAGACGGCCCTTCTTGGTGGCCTGGTACATGGATTCAGGTGCAGGCCTCACTGTGGAGTGTGGTCCGGGATGGCCTTTATGGCTCACCTGCTGCAGGGGTCTGACTCTGACCTTCCTCAGGGACCCTGCCATTCCAGGGTTCTGTACCCTGTGCGGTGACTGTCCAGCCTTGCTTGGGGCCCGCCTCTCCCCGCACGCTGATGACCCTGTCTTCCTGACAATAGCCTGAGAGGCAGGTCCTGAGTCGGTCGTACTCTGTGGATGGGGAGACTGAGGCACAGAGTGGGGAAGCGATTTGCCCGGAGTTGCAGAGCTCACGAGTGGCAGAGCTGGGGATTGGACCCACCGCCTGGCTCCCACGCTCCTGAGAACTGCTGAGCGACTGTCCCCTCTGATAGCCAAAACCCTGGCTCTAGTCTTGGCTGTTCAGCCTCCTGGTGCCAGCTTCAGTGTCTCCAACTGTACCAGGAGTGAATGGGACCCTCTGATGGCTAAGTTCTATCCAGCTCTGAGAGCTTCTGTATCGCCTGTTACTTTTTATTTTTAAAATGATTTTGTTTTGGCGCGAGGCTGAGGGAGAGTGAGGCCGAGTGGGTGGGAAAATACATGAAATCGCTCAGCCCCAGGCCCTCCGAACAGCTCAGTCCCTGCAGATGGATGAGAGGCCTTGCACACATTTCCCAGAGGCCATGCTGGGAAGCCCGCCCAGCCGGATCCCGGCCTCGGAAAAGCCCACTCTGTGTCTTGGCACTCGGGCCTCACAGCTGCCGGGGGCTGGCTGCGTGAGGTCCTGGGGCTGGTGCGGCTGCGGCCGGGTGGGTGTGGGGTGTGCCGAGGGGCACGCATCCATCACTGCCAGCAGCTTGCGTGGGCCCTGCCAAGTCGTGGTGGAACCGGGCCCAGGTGCCAACGTGCTTGGTAACTGGCTTGCTATTTGAAAAATTAAAGCGGTGTCAAGAATATCTAACCTCCGCATTCATATCAGGAGTCTGGAGCCGAGCGGGTGGCAGCCAGAGTGGGGCTGTTTGTGCAGGGCGGCCAGTGGAAAGGCACCCTCAGAAGGAGCAGATTATAGCAAAGAACTTTATCCACCCAGTGCCTGGGAGGAGGCACAGGCGATAACCGGGGACAGGGAGTAGAAAGCACAGGCCAGCTGACCTCTCTCTAGCTGCTGGGACCTCTGCAGCAAGGCAGCCTGGTGCGTACCTACTGTGTGCCAGGAGAATGTGCCAGTTGTTGGGGTGGACGGAGATGGGGTGGTGCCTCCAGGATGCACAGTACCTGGGTCCATGATACTTGCAGGGACCCACAGTGATATTTTAATGTCCTTCAAAATCAAAAGAAAGAAATGAACTTTTAGGTTGAAGAAATAATGGTTAATAATGTCCCCACATATGACCTAAAGTGATCTACAGATTCAGTGCAATCCCTATCAAAATAGCAATGACATTCTTCACAGAAATAGAAAAAAAAATCCTGAAAGTCATAGGGAACCACAAAACACCCCAATAGCCAAAGCAATCTGGTGCTAAAAGAACAAAACGAGGCATCACACTACCTGACTTCGAAATATACTACAAAGCCATAGTAACCAAAACAGCATGGTACTGGCTAAAAACAGACACATAGACACATGGACCACAATAGAGAGTCCAGTTGGAGACAGAGTGAGACCCTCTCTTAATTATAATAATAATGATAATAAAATAATAAATTCTTTTCTTTTTAATGGAAGAAGGAATGTAAGTGTTCTTTCAAGGTGATGAATCTTGCCATCCTTCCAAAAACTCACTTCCTGGGTGGGAGCCTTGATGGGGGTGACGGGAGCAGGAGTGGGATTTTCCTGGGTAGGTGGAATCTACCTGTGTAGGGAGGAGGGCCAGGGAAAGACATGGAGCGCTGGAATCAGAATCTTGTGCTCCAGTCCTGGCTCTGCCATGTCTGGCTCTGTGGCCGGCCTTGAGAGGGAACATGACTTCCGTAAGCCTCAGTGGCCCCTCTGTTTACTCAGGCTCCCTACTGTAGAGGACACTCCCAGGGAGTCGGGGAGGAGGTGCTGTCCGATCCCAGGAAATCCATCTTGCAGAAGCTCAGTGGGCTTCGAAGGGTGGCAGGGTCTACTGCCTGCTCAGGGATTGGGGCACCTCATAAATAAGGATATCTGTCTTCTGGAGTTTTCCATCCGTGTTTCAAGAGAGCCGAGTCCTCCTTCCATCAGAGCGGGTCCTCTCCAGCATTGTGTTCCCCTGTGACCGTGTTTCGACGCATTTGTATCTATTCCTGACTTTAGAGGTCTGGTGACGTCAGAGGCCTGTCAGCTTGTGGTCCCTGCTGGCTCTTGTCCTGGAGGTCCTCTTAGCATTGTGCTGTCCTAAACAGAGGGTCCGAAGGCAGTCCCCCACCTCTGCTGTCCCGGAGCCGCTTCCCTCTGGGTGTCTGTACATCTAGGCTAGGCCTTGCCGGAGGAGGGTGCAGGCAGCCTGGCAGGGGAGCCTCCTGATGTGAGCTGGCCAAGGTCCCTGGCACTGTCCCAGCTGCCCAGGGGTGGCCCGGAAAGGTTCCCAGACTGTGATATCTCGATGGGCCACTGTGTCTCAGCATGGGCTGCCTGGTTTTCCATGGAAGACATCTGGCCAATCCCAGAGCCACCAAATTTCCAGGCAGTGGGCTGTCCCATGTTCCCAAGAACAACCCTGGGCTGGCTGCCTCATGGCTACTAGCTGTGTGCCAGGTGATGTACTTTACATACACCATCTCCGTGAGAGACTGGGGTGTAGATAGGATTGCAATCCACAATTCCCGGATGAGGAAACTGAGGCACAGAGAAGCTGGTAGGTGGCCCAGCCATGATGGGAAGCTAGGGTGGGAAGCACTAAGAGGCGGAGGGAGCGGCTCTCCTCCCCAGGTGTTCAGACCTTCCTGATGGTGCAAATGCCTCAGCCACATTCCTGCCTCTAGGTGGGGCATCTTGCACGTGTGTTCCCGAAGGCTCTGCCTGCTGGCTGGGAATTCCTGGGTTAAAGAGCTGAGCACTTGCATTTTGGAACTCCCAGAACTGTTGATCAGAACCGAGGTGGGGTGTAGAGGTCCTGCAGCCAGTCTAGAAAGGTCTGGTGCCTGACCCACCCACCTGCTGTTGCCCTTCCCTGCAGACCGGGAAATGCAGTGTGGACTCTCACTGCTTCTCTGGCTTGGAAACGGCGTTCCTCTCTTCGCCCTCTCCTGGGGCTGGAATCCCTCCTGGACAGGCCTGAGGCATGTCTTGGGTCCCGCTCGCTCCCTGCTCTAACCCTAGTGCCCCCATGGGGAACCCCCAGCTTCCATCATCACCAAGGTCCCAGTGTCGCTTTCAGGAGGGAACTGCTGAGAGGTGTTTGCACCTCTTGGGTGTGTCTGGCGAGCCACTTGCCCAGGGTCTGGGAGGTGACCTTGTGCCAGATGGGGCTGGGAGCTCCCTGAGGGCAGGGGCGGGGCTCACCCTGGTGCACCTGTGTTGCATGCGGCCTCAGACTTTGTTCCTGTCATGGCTTCGGACCTCATTCCTGTCACGTCTTGGGGTCTTTTCTATTCCCAAGGTTGTCATAGGAAGGTGTTTGTTGACAAATGAGGCCTGGCTCCCTCTGCATTCTGATTCTGTCGCTCTCTTCGTGAGCCTGGATGGGTCGGGCCCCCTGAGGCCTCATCCTTTCCTCTGGAAAACAGGAGGAGGAGGCTGGCTTGATACCCAAGGTCTCTCCCAGGACAGCTTTAGTGGTTTGGGGGGTGACGCTGCAGTCAGTCCTGGTGGAAGTCCCAACTCCATTCCAGCCTTCCTGGGTGGCACTGGGTGACCTGGCACCTCCAGGCCTCCATTCACTCATTTGTAAAATGGAGAGAACCCAGGGCCTCCTGGGTACCTGACCACAGGGAATGCAGCTCCTCGGTCGTTCAACACCATTTCTGCCATGTAGGGAGTGCTCCTCCCCTTCCTTCAGTGTCTTTACTTTCAATGATGAGGACAGTGAAGTGATTTTTTTTTTTTTTTTGGTGGGGTGTTATTGAGCCATAATTAGCACACAGCAAAAGTGGCTCTTTTTACAGTTTGATGACTTCTGACAAAGACACAATCATGCAACGACCACTTTGGTCCAGGCATAGGACAGTGCTGTCTCCCAGAAGTCCCTCAATGCTGCCCCTTGGCCGTCAAAGCCTGCCCCCACCCCAGCCCCTAGAAACCAATGACCTGGTTTTCATTCCTGTGGTTTTCCAGCATGCCATAGAAATGCAAGTGTGCAGTGTGCAGCTGTCTGCCTGTGACTGTATCACTTGTCATATGTGTTTGAGATTCACCCATGTTGTTGCATGTATCTGTAGATAGTTCCTTTTTACTGTTGAGTATTGTGTGACCATTGCACGAAGACTGGGTTTTATGAATATGCCACAGCTTGCTTTCCCACTCACTGGTTAATGGACATTCAAGTTGTCTCCAGTTGTGGCTACTATGAATAAAGCTGCTGCAAACATTTGTATCCGGGTCTTTGTGTGCCATATGTTTTCATTTCTTTTGGACACGTGCCAGAAGTGGGATTATCACTGGATTGTATGTTAAGTGTATATTTAACTGTATAAGAAACTGCCAAACTCTTTCCCGACATGGCTGCATTGTGTTACATTCCCAACAGCAAGGTATGAGAGTTCCAGTTGCTCCACATCTTTGTCAACACTTGGTATTGTCAGTTTTAAATTTTAGCCACTTTAGTAAGTATGGTAGTTTTAATTTGCCTTTACCAACTCTCTAATGTTGTTGAACATCTTTTCAGTTTGCCATCCAGTTGCTTATTTGCCGTCTCTTTTCTTCTTTGGTGAAGTGTCAGTTCAAATTTTGTGTATTTAAAAAATAGGCGTTGTTTATTTTATGACTGAGTTGTAAGAGTTCTTCTATGTTCTAGATGAGAGACATTTATAATATATGCAATTTGGAAATATTGTCTCCTAGCCTGTGACTTGTCTTTTCACTTTATTAGCAGTGTCTTTTGAGAAGAAATTTCTATTTTGATGAGGTCTAATTTATGATTTTGTTCTTTTATACTTTGTACTTTTTGAGTCATACCTAAAAACTCATGCTTAACTCAAAGTTGCAGAACTTTAGCTCTGTATTCTTCCAGGTTTGTAGTTGTAGGTTTTACATTTATGTCTGTGACCCTTTGGTGTGAATTCACTTTTGTCTACAGTGCCCTGCAGTGCTTACGTCCTGTGGCCACTAGCAGCTGCAGCTGGCCAGGCTGTCCCTGTCACAGCCACCCTTGTCCACCTGGGCAGCTGTTGGCCAAGGCTGCTCTGCCACCTGTGAACAACAGATGCGAAGCTGTTGGGCCACCCTGCGGGTTTTGGTGCTGGCGTCAGCCTTTGCCCAACTGTTTGCCCTCAGAACTGCAGGGTGACTGTATTAGTTCATTCCCACGTTGCTATAAGGAAGTACCTGAGATTGGGTAATTTATAAAGAAAAGAGGTTTAACTGGCTCATAGTTCCACAGGCTGTACAGGAAGCATGGCTGGGGAGGCCTCAGGAAACTTACAATCATGGCAGAAGGTGAAGGGGAAGCAGACATGTCTTACATGGCTGGAGAAAAGGGAAGAGAAAACGGGGGAGGAGCCACACACTTTTAAACAATTGGATCTCGTGAGAACTCATTCACTATGACCCAAAAAGCAAGGAGGAAATCTGCCCCCATGACGAAATCACCTCTCACCAGGCCTTTCTTTTTTTTTTTTTTGGAGACAGAATCTCGCTCTGTTGCCCAGGCTGTAGTGCAGTGGTGCAATCTCAGCTCATCACAACCTTCACGTCCCGGGTTCAAGTGTTTCTCCTGTCTCAGCCTCTCGAGTAGCTGTGACTACAGGCATGCAGCACCACACTTGGCTAATTTTTTGTATTTTCAGTAGAGACAGGGTTTTGCAGTGTTAGCCAGGATGGTCTCGATCTCCTGACCTCCTGATCTGCCCGCCTCAGCCTCCCAAAGTGCTGAGATTACAGGCGTGAGCCACTGCGCCTGGCTTTACCAGGCCTTTCTTCCAGCACTGGGGATTATAATTCAACATGAGATTTGGATGGGAATACAGAGCCAAACCATATGAGTGACCTTGTCCAGGGGACCCCAAGGCTGGATCCTGCCCACTGCTTAGAAGATACAATTGCTGAATGAGCCACGTCTGCCTGTCCTTTCCAGCCCTGGGCAGCTGCTGCTTGCCTGTGCCCCAGGGGTTCTCCTCCTCCTCTCTGTCCAGCCTGGGGGCACCTTCCCTATCACTGTGTGGGCTGAGCCACCCAGCCCAAACACAAACATTTTTATCAGAGTCTACCCACTCTCCTCACCCCCTAGCAGGTTCCTGGCCCCATTTCTCAGGGTGGGGAAACTGGGTTTACAAGAGAACCACTTATTTGTCCAAGGTGGAACAGTATGAGTGGCAGAACTGGGACTCAATCCCTTGATGCCGTGTAGCTTTCCCAGGTCAGGTCTCACCCCATTAGGCCTCCTAGATCTGCATCCACGCGGGAACCTGGCTGTGATTTAACCGACATCATTGGCAGGTGGTTATTTCAGGGTGAGGGTGCTGCCGGCCCCGCTCCTGTTCCGTAGGTCTCCCTTGGGTTGCAAATTTCTTGTGTTTTGTGTCTCTTCCCTCAGTGACCCAAGGGGCTCTCACGTGGAGTCCCCAGAGCGGCACCAACTCCTCACGATGCTCCTGACGGTGGTGGACAGACTCTCCATGCCCCGATGAAGTTGTGAGTCACGTACATCCCTGTCCACAGCACCTGATACACAGTAGGTGGTCCAATAAATGCTTGTGGCACAAGTGAATGAACTTGGAACCACCCATCTAGTGGAAATGGTAAATTATAACAAAACCCAATGGACCGTGAAAGCCAGGGTCAAGGCCGGGGCCTGCTGAGGCTCTGTCATCAAGGGGGTTTTTGTGCTGGTAAAGATGATGACTGCCCTGGTGCAGGGCCCCTGTAGCCCAACATGTCTAGTCCGTGGCAGGCTCTTAGTGGGGATGAGGGGCCTCCAGCAGGAGCAGGCCTGGGCATAGACTTCTGACCTGGGCACAGGGGAAGCGTGATGAGAGGTCAGAGCAGGCTCTTGGCCTCAGGTCAAAGGACAGGAGTCCTCCTGACTCTGCTGTGTCTGAAGTCCACAGTTACGCACTGCAGAAAAAGAAGTGTTTGACCCTTTTGTTTTCTCCAGGGTTGGGATCCCTGATGTGGTTGGGCTGTGTCAGACCCAAATCTCGCCTTGAATTGTAATGATCCCCACGTGTCAGCAGTGGGGCCAGGTGGAGATAACTGAATCATCGGAGCGGTTTCACCTGTGCTGTTCTTGTGGTAGTGAGCAAGTCTCGAGATCTGGCGGAGCGGTTTCACCTGTGCTGTTCTTGTGGTAGTGAGCAAGTCTCAAGATCTGGCGGTTTTATAAAGGGGAGTTCACCTACACACGTTCTCTCTCGTCTGCTGCCATGGAAGATGTATCTTGCTTCTCCTTTGCCTTCTGCCACGATAGTGAGGCCTCCCTGGACATGTGCAACGGTGAGTCAATTAAACGTCTTTCCTTTAAAAATTACCTCGTTCCGGGTATGTCTTTGTTAGCAGCGTGAGAACAAACGAATGCAGTCCCACAGAGAACAGCACTGGTGGTCAGAAGGTTCTGTGTTTGAGGAGGGACACTCAGGTCCTACCCCAAACCCACGCCGTGACTTGGGGCTGCAGTTATTTTGATTCTCATTATGTGGGGAACCAAGACCCACAGAGGGAGGACTCTTGCCCCAGACTGCCCAGGTCTGGAAGGAAGATCCTGCCTCTCAGCTGGGGAGGCTGGGGAGGTGCAGCAGGAGAGGGACCTGATGGGTGAGCGCAGGCTGCATGCAGCCTTGCTGGGACCTTGTGGGAGGGGAGACCCTGAGTCCTGATGGGTGTTCAAGAAACCCAGGACCAACAGAGGTGAGGAATTAGGCCTGGGCTGTTTTCCTCCTGTCTGTGTGCTGGCTGTGGGTTCCACTGACATGGCCCTGCCCTGGGACCTGGGTGGACAGGCAGAGAGGCTGTGTATACCTCAATGGCCTGGGGCCCTGCAGGGCTCAGGGTCCCCTGGTCTCAGTAAGGGCCTCAAGAACAGCTGGAGAAGGGAATACACCTTTGTCAGGGACTGTCCAGCTGCCAGGCTCAGTGCTGCAGCCTCTCCAACTGCAGGCTCGTCAATTCCTCCAAGCCGGGGTTTCTCCGCTGTGGCAGCACTATACACGTTTTGGACAGGGCCACTCTTTGTGGAGGCTGTCCTGTACATTTTAGGATGTTTAGCAGCATCCCTGGCTTCTACCCACCAGATACCAGTAGCATCCCCACCCCACCACTGCCCAGCATGACCACCAAATATGTCTCCAGACATTGCCAAATGTCCCTCTGTGGGTCCCCTGGGTGACAGCCCCTGCTCCCCATCACTCCCCATTTTGAGAGGGCAAATTGAGGCTCTAGAGAGGCTGAAGACTCGCTCACGGGCACCTGGCATGTCCAGGGAGAGCTGGGGCTTGGTTAGCTCACAGTCTCTTTCCCGGCTTGGCTGGAAGCCCAGGAGAGCTTGTTGCATTCCCCGCTGTGTTTTCAGGGCTTAGCACTGTGCCTGGAACATAGTAGGTGCTCAGGGACTTTGCATGTGAACGGTGAGTGAGTGAATGAGCTGATACAGGAATAGGTTCTAGGTTGGTCTCAGGTTCCCAACTCTGCCCTGCTTCCTCCTTGTGTGGCCTTCCGAGTGGCTTAGGTTCCAGGTGGAGGGTGTGGCCCTTGTTGCCGTGTGTTCCCCTGTGAACATGCTTCAATGCATTTGTATCTCTTCCTGGCTTTAGAGGTCTGGTGACATCAGAGACCTGGGGCAGGGCTGGGTAGGTGTGCTGAGTTTGTGGTGGTAGTGTGAGTCTCCAGCTTTGGTGCACACGTGTGGGTGCGTGCAGTGAAGGCCTTTGGAGCATGGGGGCATCGAGGAGCAAGCAGGAGTGGCGGTGCCTGAGACAGGGCAGGCAGGGCTGGGTGGACACTGGAGCCAACAGCTGGTTCCAGTCCTGGGCCAGACATGGCTGAACTGAGTGACCTTGGACAATGAGCTGAAGCTGCCTTTGTCGGTGAGATGGGGATACCCAGGATACCCTCTTGCCCCAGGGAGTCAGTGGGATACTTGTCAAGTGTGTAGCTTGTCCCTGCCTCTACCTAGCAAGGGCCTGGTAAAAGCGAATTCTCATTCTCTCCAGAGGCAGGAGTTGCTCCAGTCACCCTCCTGCTGAGGAGTCACGAGTCTGCTCTGCTCTCTGATGCTATCGTTAGTATCATCTGCACTCCTGTACCAATGACCCAGGTTCAGGGGCATGAGGGAGCCAGCAGGGTCTTGTCCTCCGGGGCTCCTGTGTTGTGGAGGCTCTTTGAGGTTATGGGAGTGGACACCATACCAAAGCATATGTCAGGTTCACTGTGTGGAGCCCAGGGGAGGGTAAAATTGTGGCCAACCGTCAGAGCAGTCTTCCCAGGAGTGGGAATGGAGGTGGGCTTGACCCTGGCTTCTGAGGAAGAGAAGGACTCTGAAAAACGAAAGGCATGTGTATCAGTTGTTTATTGTTGCACAATGATTTTCCCCAGCACTTAATGGCTTAACACAACAAGAAACATCTATTATCTCACACAATTTCTGTGGGTCAGGAATTTGGGAGTGGCTTAGCTGGGCAGTCCTGGCTCTGGGTCTCTCATGAGGTTGTGGTCAAGGCGTTGGCTGGGCTGCATCATCAGAAGGCTTGAGCAAGGCCAAGGATCTGCTTCCAAATGCAGATTCTCATGTGTTTGGCAAACTGGTGGGAGGCCTCAGCTCCTGGCAATGAAGACCTCTCCACAGCAATGCTTGAGCATCCTCACAACATGGCGGCTGATTTTCCCCAGAGCATGCAATCCAAGAAGCCACAACATCTTTTACCGTCTAGTCTGGAAAATCACACTCCATCATTGCTATTTGTTGCAGAATAAGTCTTATTAAGTGCGGGAGGGCACTACACAAGGGTGTGGATACCAGTGGGAAGGAATATGAAAGACATCTTAGAAACTGGCTACAACAAAGAAGGAGATGCATTCCTGGTGGGGCTCCTGTGTGAGCAGTGGAGATGAGTCTGAGGAACAGGGAGACTGGCCTGGCCTGAGTGAGTGAGATGCTGGCATAAAGGACGATGGTAGGAGTACTAGCCAGTGTGGTAGGGACCTTCACCACCAGGTGAAGAGTCAGGAGCTTGGTCCTGTGGGTCTGGGGGAGAGAGCGTGGCTGAGAGACTCACACAGACCAGCTTTTCCCTTCTGGCTTCACTGATTAGTGAAGTGGTTCCAATGACCAGCTGTGGGGCCTTTGTGGTGTCTTGCTGAGTCTCAGTTTTCTCATCTGCCTGGTGCAGGACCCAGTAAGTGGATGTGCTCAGGATCAGTCTCGAAGGGTTTAGAGTGTGGGGTGGGGGTGGTTCATGCACATGGCATTTTTGGGAAGATTAATGTGGCAAGGATATGCAAAGAGGACTAGCAGGGGAAGACCCACCACCAGGAATCTGGGATGTGAGTAACAAGAGCTGAACATGCCTGGTGGTCTCAGAGGCAGCGGTGTGACAGCAGCCCTTCACCCTCCAGTGGCTTTATGGCACAGCGTCTCTACATGCCCAATTGCAGGGTGAGGTGACTGATGCCTGGGCAGTGGCTCTCAGCGTAGCGTGGGAGTTATCAAAATGGGCCAGATCTCAATGGAGTGGGAGGTGCCCTAAACAAGGGGAAGCTCCCACTGGTCCTGCCACCCACTCTGCTGGGACTCCCATGTCTAAGCCTCTGTATGTCCTCATCCAGCATATCCTCTGAAGAGGTGGTGGGCAGCTGGGGCCACCACCCGGCCCTACCCACTCCCCATCTGCTGTGGACACCTCCAGCTCTTCCCGCTGCTTTTAGGGGTGTAGTGGCACCCAGATTTCTGCAGGTCTTGAAACCCCCTGACCTCTCCTTCTGATCCCACCACCCAGGTGCTCCAGGAGCTTCGGGAGGTATGGGGCTGACAGTCTCAGGAAGAGCTGCCCCACGGCGGTGCCAGAACCCAGATGTTTGCTCAACAGGAAATATCAGAGCCGTGGGCTGCCCTGTAGAGGGTTATCTTAATTCCTGGTTTCCTTTTCGTACCCCCTAGCTCTCCTCCTCCTGAAACAAATCTCAGCATTCCACAAGAGATTTTAGGAGCCGGTAGTGCCCAGACCTCATAGACTTTCCATTGTGGCCAAAGGGGTTCGTTTCCTGATAGATGGAGAAGTGTCCTTGCTGCCTTATGCAACGTGACTTGGCTGGGGAGCCTGCATTGTCCCGAGCTCCCAGTCACAGAAAAGGACATTATTGTACCGAGTTACTTGGAAACATTAGACACATCATCCAGGCTTAGCCTGTACAATGTGTGATTTCAGATTACCTGGGTAAAAGTCGGAAATGAGGTGGCGGTCTTGGGCAGGCAGGGGTGGAGAAGAGGGAGGAGGGAGACCAAAAATTCCTCCTGGCAGCCTTCCTTATCTGTGATAGCCAAATTTCTACCTAAAATGGCAGAAGCCAGGTTCAGAGAAAGAACCTGGAGACCCCTGATTTAGGTTCAGATCCCAGCTCTGAGGAGCTTGGTTCACGTTCCTCAACTTCTTTGTGCTGTAGTTTGTTAAAAAATACCTGCCTCATGGGAATGATTGTGGAACCATCTCAAACTGCTGAGCACGAGGGACCATGTTGCCAGTTGCGGGCCCACTGGCTGGTCTCCCTTCTCCCTTCCTAAGAGAACCCTGGAGGCAGTGGTGTTAGAAATGGGCCCGGAGAAGTTTCCTGACCTTCCAGCTACCTTGAAATTCAGGGCCATGCAACACTGCTGAAGGGATGTCATTGGAAGTCTACAGAGGACTGTCCAGTAAGCGTTTGCTCCCTTGAGATAGGCATCACTGCCTCCTCCTGGGCTCTTCTCTTCTTCATGAAGCCTGGGTTAAGGGCTGGCATCGTGGCAGTCATTTTGAGCCATGAGGTTGAAACTGCAAGCTCTGCGTGGTGGGGGTCAGAGGTGCTTGGATATTGAAGGTGTCAGGAAGATGCTGCCCAGCCCTCATTATCAAAGACAAATTCCATGGGTGAAGTTTCTGTGGAGGGTTTCAGAGACCTCCTAATTGATATATATTTGGAATATAGTAGACACCCAACAAAAGCTAAAATCATGCTTGCCCTTTTGCAGGCACTTGAGGTCCAGAGGCTGGAAGTTGCCTGCAGTAACATATTCAGTAAGGGGGGCACTGGTTCTCAAGCCCAGCACCCTGGGTGTTCATGCTAGGATTCTAAGCACGAGCCACTGCACCCAGCAGAAAGCATTATTTTAAAATCAGTTGTGCCATATACATTTGGCCAAATATGAGGCCAACAAATTATTACTGAGCGGTGGACTCACCATCCAATACTATGGCACAGGCTTTTGGAGAAAAGAAAGAGCTTTATTGCGAGTCAACGGCAAGGAGACAGGAGGCAGTGTTCAAATCTGTCTCTCTGATCTGGGGTGGGTGGAGCTTTTATGGCATTTATAACTAGTCCCAGTTGATGCCCACACAGCTGGTCTGCCAGGCTGGCAACATTAACAGGAGGTTAAAGTGTTTTATCTTGTGCACGCCTGGACAATTCTGGCTCTGTGTCACCAGTAACAACTCACACAATGGTTGATCAGTTTGAGTTGATCTCACGGTTACAATATATTGTAGTATCTACATTACCCAAAACCCATGTTTCCCTCTCTGTAGTATGGCTGCGATGATACTTGATTTTGTGGCTGAAACAGGACTCTTGATTTGCCAGTAATGACCTGGACCACCAAACTGTGTCAGATGCCATTCAAAGTAATGCTTGCATATGTCACAAGAGAAATTATAGATTTTGACCCCACTATGAGCTGAAATTCCAGTAACAGCAGTAGGTGCTTTTTTGTGACTTCTGTAGATCATAAGAATAGAGGTGAAGCCATGTTTTCAGGGAAATGTTGGATTTTGTGAAAAAAGCTCCCTTTCAGAGGCCCACGACAATTGGCAATTTCTCTGAATAGCCATCTTTGCAATGATGTTGTACCACCCACTGTAAGTATTGGTGACGTGAGGAACATTCAGGGGCCACAGATGACAACTTACCTTGCTTCAAGAGGTCAGTGACTGGGAGGTTTGAAGCCTTAACAATAATTGGCTGAAGTGTATCATGAAATAAACATCTACCCATTAGAAGAGGTAAAATGAAAATGCCCTCAAAAATAAAACCGCTAAAAAATAAAATCTGAGTTTGACCTGCAGGAGTTGATCATAGTTGAAGAATTTGATCTGCAGGACCTGCAGGGACAAGTTGTTAAACTGATCTGAAATTTTGACCAGGTATACTAAACTTGTAAAGGTCAAAGTTAAACAATATTTCATGCTTCTTCCAAAAGGTACAAAATCATAGAATCATCTCCTGTCTCTCCTCTTCTGACTTATATGCAATTGTGTTATATAGTTTATGTTATGGTCTGGCTGTGTCCCTACCCAAATCTCATTTTGTAGTTCCCATAATCCCCACATGTTATGGGAAGGACCAGGTGGAGATATTGAATTATGGGGGCGGTTCCCCCATCTTGTTCTTGTGATAGTGAGTTAGTTCTCACAAGATGTGATGATTTTATAAGGGGCTTCCCTCTTTTGCTCAACACTTCTCCTTGCTGCTGCCACGTGAAGAAGGATGTGTTTGCTTCCCCTTCCTCATAATGGTAAGTTTCCTGATGCCTCTCAGCCATGTGGAACTGTGAGTCAATGAAACCTCTTTTCTTTATAAACTACCCAGTCTCGGGTATGTTTTTATTAGCAGCATGAGAACGGACCTAATACAGTTTACTTCTAATTTTGACTTCCCTAAGCAGACCTGACTTTTCTCGTTTTATTTGGTCAGGGTTTGCTTAGATTTCCCCAAATATTCCCCATGCTCTTTGCGCACAATCTTTTCTTGCATCTTAAACATTCCTTCTGTGGTAATTTCTCTTTGACCTGAAATATATCCTTTGGAATTGTCTTTACTGGCAGTTAATTAGTGCAAACATCTTAATTTTCATTTGTCTAAAAATACATTGACCAAATTAGTCCATTCTTTTCTGTTATGATTGGTACTTTTTATGTGTTGTTAAGATGTCCCTGCCCCCACGGCTCTAAAATGTTACTCTGTATTGTCCTTTAAATGTTTGATAGTTCTGCCTTTCACGTTTAATTGTTAAGCCACCTGAAACTGATTTTTGGGTAAGGTGTGAGGTAGGGGTCTATGGTGGTCATTAGTGTTCTTACCACAGTATTTGCAGCTTTAAATAGTTCAGGCACATGGTAGGATTTCCAACCTCCACCAAATTCTCTGTTGTCTATGCTGTATAACAAATTACACAAACTTAGTGGCTTAGAGCAATACCCCCTTATTAGCTCACAGTTCTCTAGGGCAAGAAGTCCAGATTGGCTAGGTTCTCTGCCTGGGTTCTCATAAGGCTGAAATCAAGATGGTGGCTGGGACTGTGGTCCCCAACTGGAGGCTCAGAGGAGGAATCTGCTTCTAAGCTCATGGGGTTGTTGACAGAATTCAGTTGCTTTTGGTGTAGAACTGAAGTCCTTGTTTTATTGCTGGCTGTCAGCCAGAGCCACTCTCAACTTCTAGAGGTTGTCCTCAGATTCTAACCTGTGGCCTCTCCTCTCACAGTATGGTAGCTCACTTTTTCAAAACCAGCAGAATCTCACTCCACTTGGCTATGATGGAGTCTTATATGGTGTAACCTAAACATGGGAGTGGCTATCCAATCACATTTGTTAGGCTTGAACATGTGACTTGTTTTGGCCAATGGTGTGCAAGCAGAATGGGGCATGTCACTTCCGGAGAGAAGCTTTAAGAGCTATCTGGGACTTGCTACATGTCCCTCCTTTGGCTTCTGTAATTGGGGAAGTGTTTGTAGAGATGAAGCCTCAGGTCCACAAGAGACAGTAATGGGCAGTACTTTCTTCCTGAGTTTCCCACACTGACTTTCTAACTGGAAACCTTGGTAGAGTCTGTTCTTATTTTCAATAACTCGTTTGTAGATTATTTTGGAATTTCAACATAGATAATTGCATTATCTGTGAATAACAACAGGATTTTGTCTTCTTTTCCAGTCTTTACATGTCTTTTTTTTTTTTTTTTGCCTTATTGTCCCAGTTGGGGCCTTCAGTGCAATTGATGAATTCGACCACATTACAATTTAGAGTTTATGTTAATCAAAGAACACCATAAGGGCCAGGCACGGTGGCTCATGCCTGTAATCCCAGCACTTTGGGAAGGTTAGGCGAAGGGCTCACTTGAGGTGAAGAGTTTGAGACCAGCCTGGCCAACACAGCAAAACCTCATCTCTACTAAAAATACAAAAATTAGCTGGGCATGGTGGCGCATGCCTGTAATCCCAGCTACTTGGGAGGCTGAGGCAGGTGAATTGCTTGAACCTGGGAGGTGGAGGTTGCAGTGAGCCAAGATTGTGCCACTGCACTCCAGTCTGGGCAACAGAGCGAGACTCTGTTTCAAAAACCAACCAACCAACCAACCAACAAAAAACACCATAGGAAGCATGAAAAGACAAACTGCAAACTGGGAGAAGATACTGCAGTGCTTAGAACTGACAAATGATTTGTATGAAGAAAAATTTTTGTTGTTGTTGTTGTTGTTTTTTTGAGACAGAGTCTCGCTCTGTCACCAGGTTGGAATGCAGTTGCACGATCTCAGCTCACTGCAAACTCTGCCTCCCGGGTTCAAGCAATTCTCCTGCCTCAGCCTCCCAAGTAGCTGGGATTACAGGCCTGCACCACCATGCCCAGCTAATTTTTGTATTTTTAGTAGAGACGGGTTTCACCATGTTGGCCATGATGGTCTCGATCTCTTGACCCCATGATCTGCCTGCCTCAGCCTCCCAAAGTGCTGGGATTACAGGCTTGAGCCACCGCGCCCGGCTGCTATAGGTTTTGTTATTATTCAGATATGGCGAGGCCAACAGATCAGGGGATAACCATCATTGAAAAGATAGTTTGTTACTCACAGATCTGAAGAGGAGGGGACATACCGCAACCCAGGGTGCATGGGGGGTACAGGGAAGCACGGGAGTTGGTCTGGAGGGATAGGGACTAAGGGGAAAGTGTGGGCAAGAGCCTTGATTGTGGTTTCTGTAGGAAGAAACGAGTGAGGCAGGGCAAGCAGGCATAGGATGGACTAGTTTGAATAATGTTACAGGCTCTGGGGCACAGGGGCTGTCCCTGCCTGTCTGATACCTGGCCCTGGAGTGATTATGGCAGGGGGATGGTAGCCCTGAGTATGAGAACCTGATAGAAGAGGTAGTTGCAAGTGTGAGCCCTGGATTAGTTGGTTTGCATTTGAAAGGTGCACTCACAGGTGACTTCATTTCTAGAAATTGGCAAATCCTGGGAGGGGCCGTCTCTCCAGGGTCAGCAGGTTCCCAGATGTCAAAGCCTCAGAATACGGGGAAAAAAAGGGTAATGGTTAATACAATGAAGAATGCCTACAAATTCCTAAGAAAAACAAACAACCAAAGACTTAACTGGTACTTCACAAGAGAAGAAACCCCAAAGGCAATCAGCATAAGAAAAGTCAACATGAAAATGCAACCCCAAACTACACTGGGACACCAGGTCTCATCCACCAGATTGGCAAGCACTCAAAAGCCCGTGTTGGTGAGGATGAGAAGTGTCAATCTTAAACAGTGACATTCAGAAAATATGATTAAGTGTAGAGATTCTTTGAGCCCAAAGCATGAGGATAACTGCTTGGGAAACACTGACTCCAAATGAATGGGGTCAGTGTTCCAAAGTGGAGAAGTTAAGGTTTCTCTTACGTAGGCAGAGACAGAGAAATTTCAGCAGGATTACAACATTTTTCATACAAGATCAGTTCGTACAGTGATTTGATCGGTTACAGATTGCTACATTCCAAGGAAAATACTTTATTACTCCATGAGGAGGGGTAGAAATTCAAGGGATTCTTATCTCTAAAGTCGTTTGGTCTTCTGAATTATTTATGGGGAAAAAAAGGCAGAAGTTGCAGTTGCATTCCACATGACTCAAGTTGCATAGTCACGTTCCTCTCAAGGCTCCGAATACAGTTCCAACAGCTTTAAGTCTGAATCCTTTAATTTCATAGAAGCAACTGGAAGGAACCCAGACTAAGCTATTGTTGGAAGCGTCCATGAAGCCAGATCCATATTCCCTTCAACTAAGCACATACACTCATAGGTATGTTCCCAAGAGAAACCTCTAGCATGTGTCATTATTTAAACATTTTTGGTTGAGTATACAGTGCTAGGTAGTCACTTCACTCTAGCACCTTAAAGATGTCATTCCACCATCTTCTGCTCATCCATTGCTGTTGAGAAGTCAGCTGTGGGCCAACCTTGCCTCTTTGGCTGCTTCTAAGCTACACTCCACTGTAATAATCATTCCTGATGTCCTGTAATTTGGTGTCTTGAAATCATGAGCCAAACTATAGCCAGGCTTATTTCTATCCTTACTATCCTTGCGTTTTCATGGGTGCGCAAAAATCATATCATAAACCCTCTGGCCACAACCCCCAACATCTGTGTTTTGCCTTCTGCCCGATAGGGGACACCCTCATTTAACCTTCTACCACCAAGGGGAGAGTCTTGACTATTATGGTACTTTACTAGTATTATTACTATGGTATTATTACTATGGTAATAATAATAACTATGGTAATAGTAATAATAGTAATAGTAAACTCTCCCCTTGCGTTCCTCTGCTCCCTCTGCCTCCTGGCCAACCCTGGTGCTTTCCCATGTAGCCTGCGTAGCATGGCATGCCCCTTGCTCCTGAACTGTAAGTAATAAACTTCTTTTAAGGCAGCTGTCTCCATGTCTGCCATGGTAATGTACCTGATTAAAACAAAATCCCAGGTACATTTAAAAACACCTCTTGGTATCATATGGTATCACTATAATGTCCCCGGTATGGATTGCTTGTCACTCATCCTATGTTGGATTATCTGGGATGCCCAAATCTGAGGATTGATGTCTTTCATCTGTTCTGAAAACTTCTCAATCATTTCCCCTTCAGATCTAGCCTTTGCCCTATTCTAGTCTCTCCTACTGGAGCTCCTGGGACCATATAGTGTACCTTTTACTGCACCCCTCATGCCTCTTGGTAGCTCCTTCTTGTCTCCCATTGTCTCTCTGTGCTGTATTCTGGGCCATAGCTCAGATCTGTCTTTCGGTTCACCAACATAATTTTCAGCCATGTCTGACCATCTGTTAATATCACTTAATATATTTTCATTTCTGGAATTACATTTAGGTCTTTCCAAATCTGCTTGGTCATTTTATAATCTTTTGCTCTTTATGTTTTAAATATTTTCTCTTAATCTTTAATCATGCTTATTTTGTGTTATATTCTGATAATTTTGACAGGTCTTTCTGGGTCTGATTCTACTTTCTGTTGTTTCTGCTGGCAGCAAAAACTTTTTGATAGACTATCTTCATCGAGAGGTTATTCATGCTAACATCTCCAGCTGCCCAGTGGAGCTTTTCTTCTTCTTCTTTTATTTTTGGTTTTCTTTCTTTTCTTTCTTTCTTTCTTTTTTTTTTTTTTAAAGCTCTTAGCATGGTGGAGCTTTATGGCGTATTCTGAGCAATGTCCTGGTTTCTATTGCCTTCAGTTGCATTGCCCAGTGTGGGACAGGCAATCTCACATACACAACAGCTTCTTGTTTCAGTGCTGCATTGTACTGCAATATTTTTGAAGTTATTTTATTTTATTTTATTTTCCAAGACAGAGTCTTGCTCTGTCACCCAGGCTGGAATGCAGTGGCGCAATCTCAGCTCATTGCAACCTCCACCTCCTGGGAAGCTCAAGCGATTCCCTTGCCTCAGCATCCTGAGTAGCTGAAATTATTTAAAGTGAAAATTAGAAATCCAAACTTAGGAGTCAACCAGGTGTGGGGACTCAAGGCAAACACCTGGTGGAGGTTAAATAGATTATGGTTTATGCTCAGCTAGAGTTCATACAAAAGCAGGGAATGGCATCTTTATTTCTGTCTCCTCCTTTCTGCAGTATCTGAAAATGAGTTTTAATATCTACTAGAAGCTATACTTGATTTCAGAATTATCAAAGTATGAAAAATACATGCCTTAGAACTGAGGACTTACGGGATTCTAAATGTGCAATGCCTTGGAGGGAACCCCAGTGGCCTTTGGTCCCACACGAGCCATCAGATAGCGAATAACATCCCTACTTTGAGTGGTCATGTCCATTCTGAAAGGTCCACCAATTCTCAGTATGAGGTCCTCTGGTTGTGCTGATGTCCAGTCACACGCGGGGGATCGGTCAGGCTGGGCTAAGTCAGTTAGGTAACACATGACCCCATGGCACAGTGGCTCTCAGCAGGACGGGTGGATTTCTCTGCCACATTACACATCCCACCTGGGTCGGCTAAGACTGCTCCATGCACTCTTCACTCCAGGACCCAGGCTAGCAGGGCAGCCTCCTTCTGGAATAGTGCTCTCGTCCTGGAAGAGGGAAAAGAGAACGTGGTAAACCATGCCGTAGCTTATTTATTTATTTATTTATGTATTTGAGATAGAGTCTCACTCTGTCGCCCAGGTTGGAGTGAGTGGCGCGATCTTGGCTCACTGCTACCTCCTCCTCCCGGGTTCAAGCAATTCTTCTGACTCAGCCTCCCAAGTAGCTGGGACTACAGGAGGGCGCCACCATGCCCGGCTAATTTTTTTTGTATTATTAGTTGAGATGGGGTTTCACCATATTGGCCAGGCTGGTCTCGAACTCCTGACCTCGTGATCTGCCTGCCTTGGCCTCCCAAAGTGCTGGGATTACACGTGTGAGCCACCACACCAGGAAGCGACAGGAGTATTTCCTCCCTCATCTCACTGGCCAAAGCGAATCTCGTGGCCACTCCTGAGTTCAGCAGGGCAAGGACAGAGAGTTGTCCTGCAGGGCAGGGAGGCCAGGGCATGGGGGAGGAGTGATAGAGCCGCCTCCCCTGGCTCAGCATCTTCACCTGGGGCTCAGTGACAGGAGCCTGGGTGTGAACTTTCAAGTCAGGGCTCCCAGAGGCAACAGATATGTCCCACCTCTCCAAGCCTCCCATGCTCTACGTGTGCCAGAAATGGACAGTGGATATGGAGGCAACGTGTGGGTTGTCACGCCCTCTGTGACTATGCAGGGTGGTTGGTGTTTTTGTCTTTGTTAATAGCCCCACAGTGCTCACTGCTAAGGACGTTCAGTGGCACCTGGAAATGTGTTGCACGTGTGTGTGCACATAGGTTAGAGGTGGGGGCCGGCCACATGTGCTCTGCTTCTCGTGTGCCTTCTTGGAGCCCCCACAGCCATGTGTGTACCTCAGCCCTCAGCGGGTTGGTCAAGCTTGGACTCTGCCTGTGGAACCAATGCAGGGGCTGCTGGGCCCTTCTGATTCTCTCTCAGGAGCCTGGGGCTGGGAGGCTGGGATTGCAATGTGTGGGTGCTGGATTTATTGATGGGTGAGGCTGATAGTGCCTTTAGGCTCAGGCAGAGCAGAGGGAGCCAATGAGCAGAGAGAAAGTGAAGCTGGAAAAAGTCAGGTAGAGAGACCCAGTGCCTTAGAAGGAGAGGTGGCCACTGTGCTTCCTGGTGAGGTTCCAGGGGATGTGCCCGACCTAGCCCCCAGCCGAGGGATGTGCCTGGGCTAGCTTCCAGCCACAGGACGGGCCCGAGCTAGCCTCCACTGGGGGTCATGCTGTGTCCGGAATTGGTTCCTTCTGGTGGACTTTTGGTCTTGCTGACTTCAAGAATGAAGCCGCGGACCCTTGTGGTGAGTGTTACGGTTCTAAAGATGGTGTGTCTGGAGCTTGTTCCTTCAGATGTTCAGATGCGTCCGGAGTTTCTTCCTTCCGGTGGGTATGTGGTCTTGCTGACTTCAGGAGTGAAGCTGCAGACCTTTGCAGTGAGTGTTACAGCTCTTAAAGATGGTGTGTCTGGAGTTTGTTCGTTCAGATGTGTCCGGAGTTTCTTCCTTCTGGTGGGTTCGTGGTCTGGCTGACTTCAGGAATGAAGCTGCAGACTTTTGCAGTGAGTGTTACAGTTCTTGAAGGTGGCGCATCCAGAGTTGGTTGTTCCTCCTGGTGGGTTTGTGGTCTTGCTGACTTAAGGAATGAAGCCGCAGACCCTCGTGGTGTTACAGTTCGTAAAGGTAGTGCAGACCCAAAGAGTGAGCAGCAGCAAGATTTATTGTGAAGAGTGAAAGAACAAAACTTCCACAGTGTGGAAGGGGACCAGAGTGGGTTGCCACTGCCCGCTGGGGTGGCCAGCTTCTATTCCCTTATTTGGCCCCACCCACATCCTGCTGATTGGTCCGTTTTTACAGAGTGCTGATTGGTGCATTTACAAACCTTTAGCTAGACACAGAGCACTGATTGGTGCGTTTGTGCTGATTGGGGCATTTACAAACCTTTAGCTAGACACAGAGCACTGATTGGTGCATTTTTACAGAGTGCTGATTGGTGTGTTTACAAACCTTTAGCTAGACACAGAGTGCTGATTGGTGTGTTTTTACAGAGTGTTGATTGGTGCATTTATGAAACTTTAGACACAGAGAGCCAATTGGTGTGTTTTTACAGAGTGCTGATTGGTGCATTTACAAACCTTTAGCTAGACAGAAAAGTTCTCCAAGTCCCCACTCGACCCAGGAAGTCCAGCTGGCTTCACCTCTCAATGCCTAGGCTATCCCCCAGCCACAGGATGAGCCCCAGTTAGCCTCTAGCCAGGGGTCATGTCTGGGCTAGCCTCCAGCCAGGGGATGTGCCAGAGCTAGCCTCCAGCGGGGGTCACAGTTGGGCTAGCCTGAGCAGCCTCCTCTTCCTGCTAAGTGAACACTGTCACCCACTGACAATGGAGTCTCTGAGAGGCTCTGAACACACGTCCCTCAGGGTGGCTGTGAGACCACAGCATTTCTTTCTCTCTCTCTCTCTTTTTAAATTTTTATTTTAAATTCAGGGGTACATGTGCAGGTCTGTTACATAGGTAAACTTGTATCATGGGGGTTTATTGTACAGATTATTTCATCACCCAGGTATTAAGACTAGTAACCATTAGTTATTTTTCCTGATCTTCTCCCTCCTCCCCTCCCATCGTCCATCTTTTAAACGGCCCCAGTGTCTGTTCCCCTCTTTGTGTTCATGTGTTCTCATCATTTAGCTCCCACTTTTAAGTGAGAACATACAGTATTTGGTTTTCTCTTCCTGCATTAGTTTGCTAAGGATAATGGTCTGTTGCTCCATCCATGTCCCTGCAAGGGATGTGTTGTCATTCTTTTTTATGGCTGTGTAGTATTCCATGATATATATATGTGCCACAAATTTCTTTCTTCATTGATGGACATTTAGGTTAATTCCATGTCTTTGCTATTGTGAATAGTGTTGCAATGAATGCACATGTGCATGTGTCTTTATAATAGAATGATTTATATTCCTTTGAGTATATACCTTGTAATGGGATTGCTGGGTCAAATGGTATTTCTCTCTTTGGTCTTTGAGGAATTGCCACACTGTCTTTCATGATGGTTGAGCTAATTTGCACTCACACCAACAGTTTATAAGTGTTCTTTTCTCTCCAGAGCCTCACTAGCATCTGCTGTTTTTTTTTTTTTTGACTTTTTAGTAATAGCCATTCTGATTGGTGTGAAACGGTATCTCATTGTGGTTTTGACTTGCATTTTTCTAATGATCAGTGATGTTGAGCTTTTATTCATATGATTGTTGGCTGCATGTATGTCTTCTTTTGAAAAGTGTCTGTTCATGTCCTTTGGCCACTTTTTAATAGGGTTGTTCCTAAGCAAAAAGAAAAAAGCTAGCAGCATCACTCTACCTGACTTTGAACTATACTACCAGGCTACAGTGACCAAAACAGCATGGTACAGGTACAAAAACAGACACACAGACCAATGGAACAGAATAGAGAACCCAGAAATAAGACCACACACCTACAATTAAATAATCTTCGACAAACCTGACAAAAACAAGCAACGGGGAAAGGATTCCCTATTCAATAAATGGTGCTGGGATAACTGGCTAGCCATATGCAGAAGATTAAAACTGGACCCCTTCCTTACACCATATACAAAAATTAACTCAAGAGGGATTAAATACTTAAATGGAAAACTCCAAAGTATAAAAACCATGAAAGACAACCTAGGCAAGCCTTTCAGGACACAGGCATGGGCAAAGATTTCATGATAAAGATGCCAAAAGCAATTGCAACAAAAGCAGAAATTGACAAATGGGATCTGCTTAAACTGAAGAGCTTCTGCACAGCAAAAGAAACTATCAACAGAGTAAACAGACACCCTAGAGAATGGGAGAAAATTTTTGCAAACTGTGTATCCAACCAAGGTCTAATACCCAGAATCTATACAGAAATTAAACGAGACTACAGCCTTTCTAAGGTGACAGGAGCTTTTCCTTGTGGCACACACTTGGTGACAACAGGGCACCTCCCGGTAACTCAGTCTGACTTTGAGAGCCCTGGAGCATCATGGGATTCTCATGCCCATTGTCCTTTTGCTGGGGTCCTGTTCTGAGGCCCACTCCTACTCACTCTCGCAAAAATCATTTTGTGTGCACATGGCAGGCCTCAAACGCGTCTCCCTGTCCTTGTCCCCACCGCTTGGTTTCTTGTTTTATTTAGAAATCAAGAGAGAATCTAGGCTTGGGAAATGGCAGAGATTTCTCCAAGCTTAGCCCAATTCTTTTATCTTTTTTTTTTTTTTTTTTTTTAATTTAATACCATTAGGTCATCTCCTTTAAAAAAAAAATTTTCTGGGAAAATCTTTATTTTGTGTATTTCTCAAGCATCTTGACATTCTGTCTCAGAGTAATGGCCCAATCACTTCCTTCCAGCTCCCCTTCAAATTCCCTGTCGGCTTTATCTCTTGCAAATGTCTCCGTGCTGCAAAGCAAACTCCCCCTGCCCGGGCCCTCCACCCCCCTCTCTGGGGACAAAGAAAGGGCCCCATACTCTCACTGAGGCCTGGGCAGACCAGATACATCATCACAGCCTAAGACGAGGAGGAGGCCCGGGAGCCTTCAAAGGTGCCCGCTCCAGAGTCGGCACAAACCTCTGCCTATTAACTCTTTCAAAGAGTGTTTGTGGGCTGTGAAAGCCGTCTGGGTTCATTGATAAAAAAAAAAGATACTGTCTTTCGGGCTGCTGAATATATTAATGAGTTGTCACGGCGGACAGTTAGGATTTGCAAAGGGCGACAGTTACCGTTCACCTACTTGTTGCCTTAACATTTAAAATCATGTCCAAATGAAGACAGAGGTTTCAGGCACCTCTGCCAGCACACACTACATTTGAGCCGCCGGCAGGGATGTTACTCTTCCTAAAACCCCAAAGAGTTAAGCTGAAATGGTTAATATCCCTGTCTCTGCCCCCCTCCTCCTGTATTCTAATGTATGAACCCGCTCATTCAGATGTGAGTGGGCCTTGGGACAGCTCGCCTTCCCTACGCGATTGTGTATGGTCCCCGCTGAAATGTTCCTAAAAACACGATTTTGTAAACGCTTATGCTCCACTAGACATCCCGCACATCTAAGTACGTGTAGCCCAGCGTCCTGAGTGGGGTTCACTTTGTCTCTTCACACGCAGAGACTCTCAGCCCGAGGTGAGGAAAAGGAAGGGGGGTTATTAAGAATTCTGACAAGGTAGGCTGAATAAATTGTGTTTTCTTTGTGAGCCTTAATCCGGTGTTGTATTGGCTTCTTGGACATGGCTAATTTATTTGGAATTTCATTCTGTTCCTGACAGCGTCCTTGACTAGCTGTTTGATCACCCCGAGCAAAGTTACATACCAGCTTTCAGCCGTTGGGAGGGCAGCGGCGTCCTTTCTCTCAAGTACCTTCTCCTGGGTCGGGTTTTATGCCTGCAGCAGGGCGTTTCAAACGGCTGGGGCCATCCCTTGTTAGGGAGAGAAACCGCCTGGGCAGGGGTCTCCCTCAATGAGGAAGCCCTCCACGTCCCCCACTCGTCCCACTGTTCGTGATTTTAATCTTCTTTTGTGGCGCAGGAAGAAAGAAAATTAATTTTCGCCCGTCTGTGTGTAGGGAGCATTTCAGTGGAAACCCGGTTTGAAATGCATGTTCTGTTGATTTCGGCAGCCTGCGCCGGCTGGGTTTTGAGATGCAGCATTCTCAGGGGAAGAGGTGATGGGCTGCAGACCTTTATGGGGTGGGAACTCAGGCTCCCCGTGGGCCCTGGACGGGGTCCCCATGGCCTGTGCTCCGTCTTGGCAGAAGTAAGAGTTGATGATGTTAATGCTCTCCCAACTCACCCATCTCTGCCATGGTTGTCTTCTTTTGGGGGTGGGGTGGCGAGGGGGCGGTTAAAGCAAGCATATTTTGCTCTTGCAAAAAGAAACAAAGAAAAAAAAATAGCGATTTTTAACAGGACCCTGACATGTCTGAGAATGTCTCACTATCAACAAGGCTGTAGGTGGTGGTTTTACAGTTTTGGTGGAATCTGGTCTAAGGAAAACACGTGCTTCCTTTAATTTGGCTTCCCGGCTCTGATGCACGCGGCCATCCTTGCTAAGAGCCTTCTGGGTGCCTGGAACTGTGCTGAGTCCTGGGAGATTTGGTGAGAGCTCAAGTTCTAGAAACACGTGGAAGAGTTCAGAGGATGCTGGTGCTATGAAAATAACAAACAAAACCAACCAACCCACTGAAGCCCTGGGCGATGTGCCTGGCGGCCCCTGGGCGATGTGCCTGGCGGCCCCTGGGCGATGTGCCTGGTGGTCCCTGGGGGATGTGCCTGGTAGTCCCTGGGGGAGAGCATTCAAGGTTCTTCCTGGGGCCTACATTCGAGTCAGCCAAGTCCAGCTCATCTCTATGACATTTGGGCAGGGATTTCCCCTGCAAAGCCCTCTTATCCCCATCCTTGCTTGCAGAAGATGGGGAGGGATTATTATCCCCTCACCTTTTTTTTTTTTTTTTTTTTTTTGAGGTAGGGTCTTGTCCTGTTGCCCAGGCTGGAGTACAGTGGCTCGATCATGGCTCACTGCAACCTCTGCCTCTCAAGTTCAAGCGATCCTCCCGCCTCAGCCTCCTAGCTAGCTGGGACTGCGGGTGTGTACCACCACATCTGGCTAATTTTTTTTTTTTTCTGTAGAGATGGGGTTTTGTCATGTTGCCCAGGTTGGCCTCGAACTCCTGAAACTTCTCACATCGTCCTCCCATAGTGCTGGGATTATTTTCCCCTTTTACTGAGGGGAGGAAACTGAGGCCCAGTGATGCTTCAGTGGAGACCAGCTTGCCTGGGGCTCACAGAAAGCTGCTCATGAGGTTCTTGGGGGCTCTGTCCAAGGCTGTCACCTGGACTGAGGGCTGGTCCTGGGCGGGGACCAGGCTTTGGAGGCGAGAACTTGTACCTCCTCGTTGCTTCCACCCCAGGCCTTCCCCACGGAGCTCACCTGTGGAGAAGTTTCCTCTGCCAAGCATTTTGTCAGGAAACAGTGAGTGAGGGTGCGTCACTCACTGCTGTATCAATGTTGAATATTTGGGTGCAGGAAGATGGCTTGGCTGTTGGAGGTCCCAATGGCAACTTGCATCCCCAGATCCATCCTCAGAGGCCCGGGGCTGGGAGCATCCCTGGATCCATCCTCAGAGGCCCGGGGCTGGGAGCATCCCCGGATCCATCTTCAGAGACCCGGGGCTGGGAGCATCCCTGATCCATCCTCAGAGGCTCGGGGCTGGGAGCCGCCACCGCCCAGCTCCATGCATTCCCATTGGCGGGGTCTGGGTCTGCGCTGACGGGGAGCTCCTCTCGCTTATCCTGGATTATATTCACAGGCGGCTAACTCAGGGGGTGGTGTGATGGGGAGACACAGGAAGGAGGAGCAGGGAGGGCAAGATGAAGTGGGGCAGGCTGGGAAGGGGGTGACTTCAGGCACAGCCACACATCCCTGGGATTTTCAGGGGGAGCTCTGAGGGCTCAGAGTGGCCTGTAGTTTGTCCTGCCCCGAAGCAGGGAACCCGGGCTATGTCCTGCCCAGGTCAGCCTTAGGTTAAGGGCTGCCTGGGGGAGGGAGCTTCCTGGGCCTTCGGGTCTCTGTGCATTGGGGTGGCTCCCGTGGCCCAGGATGCCCTGGAGAAGGGTCCTGCTGGAAGCGAAAGTGCAGGGCAGCAGGCGGTGAGCCACAGGAGCTGGTGGAGGCTCCGAGCACAGGTCGCAGCCCCAACCACAGCACTGCTGATGGTGAGACTGCTGACGGTGAGGGGACGTGGGGAGTGTCTCCTGAGAATGGGAGGTCTCACAGTCCCCACGCTGCAATGCTGTCGGTGCACTGTGTCTGTGGCTTGCTCATGGTCACTCGCTTTTTCCCTGTGGCCCCGGCCACTTTATCCAGCAAGCAACCCCCTCTCGGGAGAAGCTGAGCCTGGACACCACCGGGAGGAGGCCACTCCCTTCCTCTCTCGAAGGGCACGCTGTCCTCGTCCTTGCTGATTCCCAGAGGCCCAGGGACGTCTGAGGGGGAGGGGCCAGGCCTCCTTGACCCCTGCGTGTGGACACCACGTGACTGGGGCGTGGCTGACTCTGTGTCGATTGGGTGCTTGGCAAACACAGAGTTTTGTCCAAGGCCACCTTGGTCCCCACCTGTCCAGGTTGGGAGGTGCCCTGCCTGGTGTGAGCGCCTCTGGCCTGAGCAGACGCCCCCGGTTCCCCCAGGACATGTCACCTGGAGAGGTGACCCTCTCAGGTAAGGGACATGCCCGCTGGCAGCAGCCTCTGCACCCTCCCTGCGTGCACAGCTGCTCCTGTCTGGGGACCCGCACCCCATGTGCTGATGGGCTTCCCCAGGAAGTCAGCAGGACTTTCCCTGGCCTTCTGGAAGGCCCCATCACAAATGCACTGTTGATGACTCACTCTGTGATGGGGTCCAGAGAGCTAAGTCCCCACCTATGTTTGAAGTGATCTTCAAACCTCTGTGCATGGAAAACAAGCCTAGAGCTAAATGTTCCCTAAGTGAGTGGCCTCCGACAGCAGCGCTGGGCAGCCCAGTGGGTGCAGGGCACACCACGGATCGAGGAAGGGCCGGGCACACTTCCCAGACGGCCTCTGCCAGTCCAGGCAGGGGCTCCAGGGTGGCAGCAGGAAGGCAGCTTAGGCAGTGCCCGGCTGAAGGTGAGGTAGCATCGCGCTCCACACTCCGTTTGAACGCGTGGTCCCATTGGAATCTTCTGGAAAGACTTGGCAGGGAGGACACTCATTGTGTAGACTGGGAAGAAACTGAAGAGCTGGCTTCTGGCGACCAGCAATGGGCCCCAGAGCCCTGTGGCCAGGAAGGCCCCCGTTGCTGTTCTCTGTAGCTCAGGCTGGACATTTCCTGGTGAGAACTGGCTGAACTCCCAGGATCCAGCCACCAGAGACCTCTGTTCCTCACGCTCAGCCCCGCAGCTCCAACGGGGGCCCCTTTGCTTCATGGGATGTAGGCTTAGAGTTAGAGGGGGCAGTGCTGGCAGTCTATCTCTCACCCACAGAAACTCGGCTGTGAGAGGCCAGAGCTGGACTTGGGGGGCAGAGCCTATAGAGGTCAATGTGTCCTTATTGTGTGTGCACACGTGTGAGTCCGTGTGCACACAAGTGTATACATGTGTATGCATGTGTGTGCGTGTGACAGAGAAGGCTGGGCAGACACTGTTATTTCAGAAAAGATGTGGAGGCCTTTCTGAAGGCATCCACTGAGAGGAAGGGGCCAGGATCTCTGTGCCCAGGTGCTGGGCTTGGCCTCTGAGAAACACTCTCTCCCCCAGTCCTTCAAAGCAGGAGGTATTTGCTTAACTTTTTAATGCAGGATCTGCAGCTCTGAGAGGTTGCACAACTTGCCCGAGGTCACTCAGCTAGTAGAAGGCGGGACTGGCGTCAGGCCCAGGGCGACTGTGAGGATGTCAGGGACCCTGCAGGCCTGTGCGCTCCAGCTTAGGGCTACAGGTCCCATCTAAGGCTTCTTGGTGGGGAGTGGTGGGGATGAACTGGAGGGAGGTGCTGCTGGAGGTCCACCGGTCCCCTTCCTGGGGGTGAAGCCAGTTTCCGGGGTGAAGCCAGTTTCCGGGCTGACCCCCTTGCTATTAGAGGCCCTAGCGCGGTCCTTGTGCTGCTGAGCTGTGTTTGGGGCCGCCTGTGGGCTGGGGCCGCCGTCCTCATCTTCTCCCCCTCTCCTTGGTTTTTCATCCACAGGCTGCGTCCTCCTTCCCTGCGGTGGCCCCAGCCTCCCAGCCAAGCTTCCCGACCCCCGCCCCATCCCCGGCCTGCTGCTGCGGAGACTGTGGGCCGGCGCTGGACGGCGCGGCCTCCAGAAGTGATAGCTAATTGGGGAGAGAAAGGGCCCAATTGTCTGGCGGGGCCGGAAGAGCCGCGTGGGCTGCTGAAAGCGCCGGGAGGAGGTGGCCGCTTCGCCCAGCAGCTGCCGCCGGGGATGTTTGCAGATTACGTCAGCGCTGGCGAGCAGGGGGCGCAGGGACAGCGAGGGGGGCCGGCTCCCGGCGGCCTCCCGCCCCCCAGGCCCCTGGACAATGCTGTCATTGTCAGCACAGAGAGTGGTTAATTCTGGATGAATGGTACACGGGCCTCTTGACCAAGGAGGCCGCTCGCCGTCCCCAGTCTGTCCTCTCACATGCCAGGGAGGCCCTGGGCTGGAGTCTGGCGGGCAGGTCTGGCCTGCTTGGTGGCACCGGAGAGAACAGGGCGGTCCCTTGGGGGCGCCGGCTGCAGAGGCCTCAGGCTGGACGGAGCTTCCTGACCCCGGTCTGCACGGCGGCCACTTGGCAGTGCTGGGCTTGGGCGGCAGGGCCCCACTGTATCAGGGTTGGAGGGCAGAGGCTGCTGCTGCCCTGTGGTGCCGACCTCAGGCATGACCTCATGGCCAGGTGGCAGCTCGGGCCCTGACCCGCTCCTGGCCCTGCTGGTGGTGATCCTGCTAGCGCGCCTCATCCTGTGGTCCTGCGTTGGGACCTACATCGACTACAGACTGGCCCAGCGGCGGCCCCGGAAACCCAAGCAGGACTAGGCCTCTGCAGGCTGCGGCCTCCGCGCGCCCTGTCTCGAGACTCAGCTGGCCTTTCTGGTGGTGGTGGGAGGCGAGGGGAGCAGGACAGGCACATGACCCCCATGTCCCACCCCCATGTCCCACCCCCGGGGCAGGAGCTCAGAGAGGCCTGAGATGGATCGTGCCTGCGCAGACTGACCAGGGCCGTCCCGTAGAGGCAGTCGGCCATGTGGGGAGACGGAGGGGCCGGCCTTGCAGGTCCATCACCAGGTTCTGGGGTCCCCGGTTGCAGGGAGTGGTCCTGGGGGTGGGTCTTGTTTTAAGACCTTCTCTGCCTCCAATTCCTTATAAATACGCCTGCAGGGAGAGCTGGGTAAGCCAGAGGACTCAGGTGGAGGGACCACAAAGACAAAGGTGACCTAACCACAAGCCGGCTCTGCTACCAAAGGCCACATCCTGTCTCAGCTCACCACCCTCATAACCAGGCTCCTCCTGCCTCCCGAGGGGCAAGACAAGTGCAGATGGCTGTCTTGATTTCCCCAGAGCAGACCCCTGGGAAAGGTCTCAAGACGCACTTGTGAGACTGAGTTGACCAGCCAGATGCACTTGACTCTGGTTGAGCCGCTGTACACTCTCTAACGGTCTGAACCTCAGTTAGGACACAATGATCCCTGCCTGCCCCCCTCAGCAGGACATCATGTGGGGGACGATTTAGGGGACAAGCCAAGGGACCTACCAATGCCCTCTGTTCATCTGTTCCTGCAAGTGTGGGGTTGGGATGTGGCCAGGAAGGCTGACGGGGCAGGGAAGTTGGGTTGAGGCCAAGCATCCAGTGCTCCTGCCCCGCCTCCCTAGCACATTCGCCGTGATGCCGGTGACCTAACCCACAGCTTGGGGAAGCTCAGTGGTTCTCATCCTGGCCCCATATTCGAGACTCTGGGGGAAATTCGGCAAACACCCACATCCAAGCTCCACACTGTACTTCCTGGGATGGTTCCAGCGGATTCTGGATTGCAGCGAGGGCTGCTGACTATATGTGGAACTGTGAGATGGAAGGGACGATGGGCGGCAGCTCCAGGGAGGAGCATCGAACCAGATATCGTCCCGGGGAGACTGAGCCTGGTGATGTGGCAGCATCTTGCTCCCTGAGAGGTGACGGGTGTGCTAGGGATGCTCGCTCAGGGAACGTGGGCCAAGTCCTCTGAACACGAAGCTTGCACAGGGGGTGATTCCTGTGAATTCTGAAAGGACTTGGGGACATCCAGCAAGAGCAGGAGCTTAGATGGTGGTTCCAGGGCTGGTGTTGCTGATTGGGGCAAGTGGCCCCCCCCCCCAGGGTGGGCATGGAGCGGGGCACTGGCTGGGAGCCTCTGCCTTGCTGTATCCTGGCTGAATGGCCCCAAGTGAGGGCCAGAAACACCATTATCACTGTTTCTGCAGCACCTGATACACTCACCTATGCCAAGGAAATCTTTTTTTTTTTTGGTTTCTGCAGGACTTGCTGTGCTCAGATCGTTCATTCAAGAGAGCTACAGACATGGGGGTGCTGGTGAGCAGGAGCAGAAACCATCTGGGAGGGGGACCGACTAGAGTTTGAGGTGTCCAGGGGGTGATGTGAAGATGACCTATTGCAGAGGGTCCCTTCTCATTCATACTCTGAAGTCTGCACAGGGGCAGGGGCTACCATGCTCTGTTTCAGTTTGGCCTCTGTTGTATCAACCAGAGGCCAGCAGAACTCTATGGCCACTCCCCCCTGCCACAGACAATTTGCCACCCCCACCAGCCACCAGGACTCTGTCTGAATATTCTCGCCTGATCGTAGGATTGTGGCGAGGAATGTTCTTATTGATCTCTAAGGAAAATATTGTTCACTTTTTAAAAACATGATCTTGTACAATTTTATTATTCTCTTTAAGGAAGAAAAATCACATTGTTGTCATGAGCAGGTACAGATGGAGCTAGGATGGCCAGCTGTTCCGGGTTGCCCAGGGCTGTCTTGGTTTTAAAATGGAAAGTTCTACGTCCTGGGAAACCCCTCAGTCCTGGGCAAACCAGGTCACGCTGGATGGAAAGAGTTAGACGTTCATCCGATGTGCTGATGTCTTGCCAGTTGTAGAGTTTTGTGTAAACCTGTGTGTGGCCTGCGTGTTCATATGGGTGTGTAGGATGGCACCTGCACACATACCTGAGGTCACCTCTTGGTCCAGTGAACCAGAATCCTAGGACTTCTCCTCCTTCTCCTGCTTCCCCTCCTCCTCCTCCTCCTCCTTCTTTCTTCTTCCTCCTCCTCCTCCTCCTCCTCCTCCTCCTCCTTCTTCCTTTCTTTTTTTTTGTTTTTTTGAAATGGAATCTCACTCTGTCACCCAGGCTGGAGTACAGTGGCGCAATCTTGGCTCACTGCAACCTCTGCCTCTGGGGCTTAAACGATTCTCCTGCCTCAGCCTCCCGAGTAGCTGGGATTACAGGTGTGCACCACCATGCCCTGCTGATTTTTGTATTTTTTAGTAGAGATGGGGTTTCACTATATTGCCCAGGCTGGTCTCGAACTCCTGACCTCAAGTGATCCGCCTGCCTTGGCCTCCCAAAATGCTGGGGTTACAGGCATGAGCTACCGTGCCCAGCCTCAGAATCCTGGGACTTCTGCTGGAGCCAGGGGTCAGAACAGACTCCTCTGCTGGGGCTGCCTGGCAGGGAGGACAGAAGCTCCAGGCAGCCCCATGAGAACATATCAACCTGGAAAGATGGTGGAAGGGAAGATTCTGCCAACCTCCTCTGACTCCCTATCTCAGTTACACTGGTTCATAATTTCTTTTCTTTTTCTTAAGCCAGTTTCATTGGTTTCTGTTCCTGGAAAAGAGACACAATTCTAATGAGTTCATGTATTCTGCATCCACGTGTCAGCATCTCCAGCCTCGTGATGCAGTGCCTGGCTCAGAGCAGGCACTCAGGCCATGGCGGCTGAATGAACGAGAGGGTGTGCCCTGGCCGTATCTCAGGCAGCAGATGCATTCAGCTGCAGGTGACAGACACGTAGACAAACAGTGGCTTAAAAAAGAGAGGCTTTAAAAATATTTTGTTTTTCTTTCTTCATGTAGCAAGAAGTCTGGCGTTTGGCATTCCCAGGCTGTGGCGTGACAGCTTCATGAAGTTATCAGGGTCTCAGATCCTGCCATATTTCTGCTCTGCCACCCTCAGCACGTAGTTTTGACCTCCATGGCTACAAGAAAACTGCTGCTACTCCAGGCACCTTACACGAGTTCCAGGCAGGAAGAGAAAAAGGGTGACAGAGACAGAAAGCAGTGTCCCCAGATACCCTTAGTTTTCCATCTCATAAGCCAGAAGGATGTCACGTGGCATCCCTGGATGCACAGGAGGCTGAGAGATGGTGGTGTTTGTTAGCTGGTCTCGTTGCCATCCTGAATGCCAAGTTTGTTATAAAGAAACAGAGGCAAAATGGTGATCAGGCGGGCAACTGGTGGTCTCTGCCATGTGCTCCTTGGCCATTCTTTGTAATAGTGGTCTTTGTCTTGGACCCTATTTTGGATATTTGGGCATCTTTTGTGGTACCCTTATGTGCTGGTTTTGCTGTTGTCTGCCCTTCAGGAATAGCAGCTGAGTCAAGCTGTCTTTGGCTGTTCCAATCTGGAGTCAGAGGTTGCAGATTTCTATGGCTCCCCATGGCTCCTTGGGGCCTCCTAAGAAAATGTTTTAATAAGGAAGTCCAAGGCTGAGACAGACACACTCCTTCTTAGAGACACATGGGAACATGCCTCTGCTCACAGCTGGTAGCCACAGATGCAAACTGTAGCCCATGGAATGGAGACAGTGAAGAACTGATGGATAAATGAATGATGATGGACAGCAGATGTATAAAAGGCATAAAAGGATAGTGTTAGGGCTGGAACATGTGCCGCCAATTCATATGTTGAACCTTTAATGCCTAATACTTCAGAAAGAGATTCAAATACAGTATCTGAATTTATGGTATTTGAAGATATGGTCTTGGCAGAGGTAATTAAGTTAAAATAAGGTCATTAGGGTGAGCCCTAATCCAAAGGATGGGTGTCCTAATCAGAGGAGGAGATTAGGACCCAGACACACACAGAGAAAGAGAGCCAGGTGAGGACACAGGGAGAAGACAGCCATGTACAAGCCAAGGCGAGAGGACTCAGGAAGAACCAACTGACTCCAGCCTCCAAAACTGTGAGAACATAAATGTCTGCCGTTTGAGCCATCCTGTCTGCAAGCAGTCAGCAAGCATTCATTGAGTGCTTGCAGTATTCAAGGCACCACAGATACAATGTTGAATAAGGCAAAGCACCTGCCCTCAGGTAGCTTGCAGTCAGAGAGGTAAGGATAGTGGGCAGAGAGACCTGGAAACAGATATTAGACCTGCACTAAGCGTGTGTGGTTATTGAACAGTAAAAATGTGGCCATCACAAATTGCGATATGATGTCAGTAAAATACATACTGACTGTTGAAGACAGCACAGAAAAATAATGTAAAATCTCATTAGTAATGGTTTTATATTGATTATGCATTGAAATGATACTATTTTGGACACATTGGGTTAAATATTACATTCGATTTCACCTGTTTCTTTTATTTTCATTTTTTATTGGTCATGATATTTTATTTAACTTTTAACTTTTATTTTTGGTTCAGTGGTACATGTGCAGGTTTGTTACACAGGTAAACTCATGGGGGTTTGGTGTACAGATTCTTTGTCACCTGGGTACTAAACTTAGTACCCAAGAGTTATTTTATCTGATCGTCTGCCTCCTCCCACCTTCCACCCTCAAGTAGGCCCCAGTGTTTGCTGTTCCCTTTTATGTGACCACATGTTCTCACAAGTAAGAACATGTGGTATTTAGTTTTCTGTTTCTGCATTAGTTCGCTTTGGACAATGGCCTCCAGCTCTACCCATGTTCCTGCAAAGGATATGATCTCATTCTTTTTTATGGCTGAATAGTATTCCATGGTATATATGTATCACTTTTTCCTTATCCAGTCTACCATTGATGGGCATTTAGGTTGATTCACCTGTTCCTTTTAATAGGTCTTAATATGGCTACTAGGAAATTTAAAATCACATAGATAGCTTATATTATTTTTGTTATGGACAGTGTTGTGCTGGACCTTCATAATGTAGTAAAAGGGTGGTGGGTGAATGCATGGTATGTTACAGGAACACAGGAGGGAGCTTCTTGGAGGAGGTTCTTAGTCCATTTATGCCTGAGGTTGCCTTTTTTTGAATTTTGCAATCAGACCTTGGTGATTACCTTGAGCAGTAGGATATATAAATAACTCCCACATGCTTAGCATTCCAATAATGGAACACTAGGCATAAATGGGTTGAGTGATAATGTTCGGACTGCAAACCAGAACCTATGAGATGCAGCCAAAGCAATTCTTAAAGGGAAAGTTATAGCCTTAAATATTCATATTAACAAATAGGAAGGATGAAAACATATGGATTAGGCATATGGCTCAATATATTGAACATAATAGAACAAAACTAAGAAAAACAGAAGGAAGAAATAAAGGTAGAGGAAATGTATGCATTAAGAAGTGATAGAATTAACAAATGTACCCAAGTGCCAGATTTTTGATGGGCATAAAAAAGGATGCTGTTAGTCAATCCTATCAAGAAAAAAGAAGGAAACGTAAATGAAATAAAAGTCTATGGGGAAAACAACCACGGAGACATAAAATGGCAAATAACCACAGGAAACTGGCACTGGGATACGTAAATGATTTTGAGACTTTGAAAACATAGAAAGCATAATTTATTTAAAAAAGACTCCATGCTGGGCGTGGTGGCTCACGCCTATAATCCCAGCACTTTGGGAAGCCGAGGTGGGTGGATCATGAGGTCAGAAGATCAAGACCATCCTGGTGAACACGGTGAAACCCCGTCTCTACTAAAAACACACAAAAAAATTAGCCGGGCATGGTGGCGGGCACCTGTAGTCCCAGATACTCAGAAGGCTGAGGCAGGAGAATGGCATGAAGCCAGGAGGTAGAGCTTGCAGTGAACTGAGATCACACCACTGCACTCCAGCCTGGGCAACAGAGCAAGACTCTGTCTCAAAATAAAGTCTAAACAAATTGATTACCATAGAAGAAATAGAAAGTTGTCAAAGTCAACCTTCCTTAAAAAAAAAAAAAAAAAAAAAGGCATCAGGCCCAGAATGTTTTATAGGAGGATCCAACCATACCAAAAAGGAACAGGTAACACTATTTAAACTGTTCTAAAACATAAAAGAAGAAACTTTTTAATTTCTTTTTATGTAACAAGCCTATCATTGATGCCAAGATCCATCATAGATGGCGTGGAAAGGGAAAACACACACCAGTGTTGCTTGGGAACATTGATGTAAAAATATTAAGTCCCTGAATTAAGCAGCACATTAGGGGAATAAATCATTGCAACAACTGAGTGGAATGGATTCCAGAAATGCAAGGATGGTTGGATATTAGAAAAACAATAAGAAAAGAGGAAGAAATCAGAGGTGCAAGCACTGGGAAGGAAAATAATTATTTACAGAGAGATGGATGATTTTCTTGGAAAATGGAAGAGAGTCAACTGAAAGCAATTACAAATGCTAATACCAGAATTCAGTCAAGTGAGTGGGTCTAGATCAATACGGAGAAACCATACACACAGCAATTCATTAGGAGATAAGAAGCATGAAAGACCCCATTTATAAGAGCAACATAAGGAGCAGAAACATGGTTGGCCACTGTGGATGATCAAGTTAGGGTTCACAGTGATTTCCTTTAGTCTGTTTTAATGTGTGATCGCCATGGGTGCTCTAGACGAGATTTATTATGGACATGAGACCCTGACAGTGTCAAGGCTGGTGGAGAAGCCCACACAAAGCTGGTGTCCAGCCTGGGGGGCCCAGGTGACCTGCAGGGGAAGCTGGTGGCTTTGTCATGTTGCTGAGACTAGGAGGCCTGGATAAGCTAGAGGAACAGCCTTGCTGGAGGGGCTGCAGCTGGGGACCACTGTGGGCTGGGGACTCCACTTAGACTTTCAGAGCACAGAAGCTGACTCTCCTTCCCCACGGCTGCCCAGTCCTGTGCTCCTGTACCTGTCACTACAGTGCAGTCAAGAAGACACAGAAAAAAGCCATCATAGTTTTTTGCAGGTGGCGATGGTGGGTGCCTCCATGTAGGATGAGTAATTAGGGTGGAGGTATTGCCTGGGCCATGGGACTTTCAACATTAAAATGGGGAGGGTCTTGGCCACATTGGGATGGCTGGTCATCCTGTTTATAGGACTTTCTGTGTAGTAAAGAATCTGACCCAAATAGAAGTCTAGTCTTTGTCCTTGGTTCCTAGGAGGGGATCTCCAGGCCCTTGGGATGTCCTGCTTGAGAAGAGCATCTTTGTTTGCCTGTTGTGAGGAGGAGTTTGGGTCACGTGGTCTCCATTTGACCTCTGGAGGGGCAGAAGAGTAAGGGTCAGTCACTTGGGCATCAGTCCATCATGCCCACGTGTTCGTGATCAAGCCCCAGTAAAAACTCTGGACACCAAGGCTCCGGGGACGTCTCTGCTTGGCCATACTCCATGCATCTTGTCACGCACCATTGCTGGGAGGAATTCATACGGTCCATAACTCCACTGGGAGAAGGAGATTGGAACTTCCTTGCACTCTGCCCCATGCATGTCTTCCCTTGGCTGATTTTAATCCTTTCACTGTAAAAAACCATAACTAACCATTACAACTTTCAGTGAGTTATTGAAATGGAGGATGATGAACTTAAGGATCCCTGAACTTGCAATTGCTGTCAGAAGTGAGGGTAGTTCTGGGGACTGTTTCCTAATTTCTGTGTCTTCGTTTCCTGTTTCTTCTTCTCTTTCTCCTCCTCTTCTTTCAAAACTGCAGAAGGATATACCATGAGCAAGGATTCTGTCTCCCCGAAGCCATCTTGTCTCCCTCTATCAATGCAGCCCGAGCTACCTGTTTCTTGTGTCTCATCCAGAGCTATCCTGTGTGCTTCCAGGCAAATGCAAACGTCTTCTCCCATCCACCCCATTTTCTCCCATAATTAATAGCATGTGTGCATACCCCATCCTTATTGCCCCATATGAAGTTTTTGTGGATTTTCTAGTTTTCCTGTAATGAGCACACATTTTTTAAAAATGAAGAAACAAGTGGGTTACACAGATTGGAAAGTATAGTGAGCAAGGCTGTAGGAAATGAGTAGTTAAGGGTGGTAGTAGTAGTAAGCTTAGGGAGCTGTTGTTCCCTTACTTTTTGAGACAGGGTCTTGCTCTGTTGCCCAGGCTGGGTGCAGTGGCGCAATCAAGGCTTACTGCAACTTCCACTTCCCAGGCTCAAATGATCCTCCTGTCTCAGCCTGGCCCATATATATATATATATATATATATATATATATATATATATATATATTTTTTTTTTTTTTTTTCTAGAGATAGGGTCTCACAATGTTGCCCAGGCTGGTCTTGAACTTCTGGGTTAAACAATCCACCTGCCTTGGCCTCCCAAAGTGCTGGGATAGGAAAACAGGAATGAGCTATTACACCCAGGGGTGAGGTGGACTGAGGCAGGGCAAAGGTGAATTGTGGGCCCTTGGTCCTGGGCACGGATGTCATCACCAGGAATTCCTCCTCCCCATTCCTCCACCAAAGGGGTCACAGCCCTGGGAAAGGGCTAGCTCTTCTGGGCCCCCAGAGTGCTCCCAGCTTTTCTTCTATGGAGGCAGGTATGGGAGGAAGGATGCAGCCAGGCAGGTGCAGCACACCTGGGCAGCCCGTGGCTGTGGCCATGGCAGTGGCCGGTCTGCATGTGGAGGAAAAGATGGTGAGGTGAGGCCCTGAGAAACAACTGCCTGGTCTCACCCACATCTCCCCTCCTAGGCGGGATGAGACGGATGCACCCTCTGCCGCAGCCACCTCTTCTGCAGGTGCCGGGCTTCTCCAGACTTGCTGTTTTGGAGGGGCAGGTCGGTGGGAGCGACTGACTGCCTTGCATCTCAGCCAGTCGTGGGCCCCCGGGTGTGGGCGGGGGCAGCTTCAGCCCTCTCGGGCCTCTCACTCCCTGCTTGGCCTCCGTAAGTCCGCCCGGGAGCAGCTCACAGAGCCCCTGTGGTGATGAGTCACTTGTTCTAAAAATAAAAGAAGTGAAGTCATGATATAGTGTATTTCCTTTTTAAGCCCGATGTGCCTGCAGAGGGATCCGCAGCAGTGTACTGGCGGCAGGGAGGGCCAGGAACCCTGACAAGGTCTGGAGCCTCAGAGTGCACCTGCCCCCACTTACAAGCCCCGGCCTTGGGGGTTGGGTGGGGTGTCCCCTACCTCCAATGGCTCCCAGATGAGTAAGTAAAGGATGGCGCATAGGCCAGGAGTGGGGGCTCACACCTGCAATCCCAGCACTGTGGGAGGATTATTTGAGCCCAGGAGTTTGGGGCCAGCCTGGGCAACATAGTGAAACCCCATCTCTACTAAGAATACAAAGAAATTAGCCGGCGTGGTGGCACGTGCCTGTGGTCTCAGCTACTGGGGAAGCTGAGGTGGGGGGATTGCTTGAGCCTGGGAGGTCAAGGCTGTAGTGAGCTGGGATTGCACCACTGCACTCCACCTTGGGTGACAGAGTGAGAGCCTGTCTCAATAAACAAACAAACAAACTGATGGCATGTAAATAGCTCCCACATTGGGAAGACAGTCTTAGGCTGTAAGAGAGGGCAGAGTGCCCTGGAACACACACAAAGGAAGGGACGCTGCTCGCTCTTGGGGTCTGCGGGAGGCTTTCTGGAGCAGGTGTCCCTAGAGGTAGGACTGGGGGGACTCTGCTAGGCCAGTAGGAAGGGAACAGCATTCCAGGCAGAAGGAACAGTGTGAGCAAGGGCCTGGAAGCTGCAGAGCTCCTGGCAAGCTCAGGACGTGATCCTCTGCAGGTCTCCCCAGACCACCTGGGGAGCTGGTGGCACATGCAGATTCCCAGGCCTGAAGACCAGCTGGATTCCAAGAGCAGGGCCCAGGAATATGATTAATAATTCCCCTGCATGATTCCCATAGTCTGCAAAATTTGAGACCCTCTGGTTCAGACGCTAGTGCATAGAGGAAGGGATGAAGACGTATGATGGCAAGGCAGGTCGGGTCCAAATTGTGAGGGTTTTGAGGGTTGCCTAGGAGTTTGGATTTTGGTGTACAGGCAGGAGGGGGCTGTCAAGGGCATTTAAGGAAGGGAGTGCTGCTCCTGGACCTGGTTCTGAGAATGGCTTCTGGGAGTGACGTAGGTGACTGATTGATGGGGAGGGAGGAGGCTGGGCAGACGCTTGGGCAGAGGCTTGGGGGGCTGGGACTGTAACAGTTATGTGAGAGGAAGCAGAGGTCTGAGACAGTTGCAGGGGCAAAATGTAGGCCCCCCCTACCCCTGGTTCAGGAGAGAGCCCAGGGATGGTCACCAGGGATCCAGCGATGTGTGTGTGTGGAGTGTGAGCAAAAGGTGGGGAATTACATGCTTGTTACCAGAAGTGGGGTTGGGGTGAGGAGGGAGAGAGCAGTTTTGGGTCCTGGAGAAGCAGGGCAGAGGGGTTCTGGAGATGCCAAGCACTCAGGGCACAGAATGGGGCCCGGATGCTTGATGGGGGTGTGGGGAAGTCCTTGGAGAAATCAGAGCCCAACAGTGGGCTTCAGGCAGCCACTGAGGGTCTTGGGTGTGGTCCCGGAGGGGCCAGGAGGCAGGGAGAGGGTAGCAAGGGAGAAGGGATTGTGCACAGACTCACCTGGCAGGGAGGTTGTTCCAGCAATATGTTCGGAGACAGCGATGGCCTGGGCCTGAATCCCATGCCCTCCACCTCTACCTGGGTGGCCTGGGCATGTGTGCTAAGCCTGGGGCCCAGCTTCCATCTGTAAGAAAAGGACAGAACGACCATGTTCCTCAAAGCCCTCAGCACACAGCCTGAGCACACAGAGCCCTCCAGCACTGGCAGGTTGCAATTTTTTTTTTTTTTCCGAGATGGAGTCTCGCTCTTTCGCCCAGGCTGGAGTGCAGTGGTGTGATCTCGGTTCACTGCAACCTCCGCCTCCTGGGTTCAAGCAATTCTCCTGCCTCAGCCTCCTGAGTAGCTGGGATTACAGGCACGCGTCACCACGCCTGGCTGATTTTTGTATTTTTAGTGGATATGGGGTTTCACCATCGTGGCCAGGCTGGTCTTGAACTCTGACCTCAGGTGATCTACCCACCTCGGCCTCCCAAAGTACTGGGATTACAGGTGTGAACCACTGTGCCTGGCCTGCATTAAAGTTTTTAAAACAAAGTCCCAAAACTTCCCCAGGATGCATAGGACAGCATGCCCGATGGGACTTTCCTATCTCTAGAACCGGATGAAGCCACAAAGCTGAGGCCCAGAGGTGACGAGAACCGCTGCGTTCTCGAGAAGCACAGGCACCCTCACCGGTCCTGCCAGGTCTGCGTCTGCCAACCCATCAGCCACCTCCAGCCTAAAAGAGACTAGAAAAAGGGGGAGGCTCCCTGAGGGGCTTCAGTGAGGCATCCAAGGCAACTGTCCCTTTCCTGGTCAAGGCACGTTGGGGGCTCCCAATAAACCTACACTAGCCCCTCCTCATCCACAGGTCCACTTTCTGCAGTTTCAGTTACCTGGAGTCAACTGCAGTCTGAAAATATTAAATGGAAAATTTCATAAGTAAATAATTCCTCAGTTTTAAGTGGCATGCCATTCTGAGTCGTGTGATGAAATCCCGTTCTGTCTCACTCAGTCCCCCTTGAAGCGTGAGTGATCCCATTGTCCAGCGCCTCCACACCTTGATGCTACCTGCACGCGAGTTACTTGGGAGCCCTCTCAGTTGTGGGGTCTACTGTCTCCATATTGCAGGGCTTGTGTTTAAGATACCCTCCTCTTCTTTTACTTAATAATGGCCCCAAAGCACAAGAGTAGTGATGCTGAGGTCAGGCGTGGTGGCTCACGCCCGTAATCCCAGCACTTTGGGAGGCTGTGGGTAGGCAGATCACTTGAGGCCAGGAGTTCGAGACCAGGCTGGCTAACATAGCAAGACCCTGTCTCTACTAAAAATACAGAAATTAGCTGGGCGAGGTGGTGGGCACTTGCGGTCCCAGCTACTCAGGAAACTGAGGCAGGAGAATTGCTTGAACCCGGGAGGTGGAGGTGGCAGTGAGCTGAGATAGCAGCACTGCACCACAGCCTGTGTGACAGAGGGAGACCCTATCCCCTCGCCAAAAAAAGTAATGATGTTGACATATTGTTACAATTGTTCTATTTTATTATTGGTTATTGTTAATCTCATTTGGTGTCTATTCTTTAGGTAAAGCTTTATCATGGTACGCATGTACAGGAGAAATGTATATAGGTACGTATGTACACAAAAATTGTATATGATGCTACTCACGCCTTCCAGCTTCCGCTGGGGGTCTTGGAATGTGTTCCCTGTGGATAAGGGGGACTCTGTACTCATAGAGACTGGGGTGCCAGTTGCAGAGTTATGGAGTGCTAGCCCAGGGCTTCGTGAGCCCAGAATGTGGTGGAGTGAGAGAGGGCTTGGCCAAGCTCGGCTGGGATTGCATGGGACATGGGTCTCGCCGGCAGGCAGTGACTGGTGTCTGCATCTCTCCTTTGAACTCCGGAGGTGGGAAGCTGACTGGAGCTGTCCCCAGGGCAGAAAGAGGAGACAGGGCATCCGTGAGCCCCCGTGCTGCCCTGTTGGGGGCGGCTAAGCCTGGCTGATTCCGCTTTTCCTGTAGGGAGGAGTTATTGTCCCCATTGTTAAGGATGGAGAAGGGAGATTCCATGGAGTGCAGATGATGCAGGCAGCAGATGGAGGAGAATGAAGCTATTATCTGTTCTGAGCCTCTTTTGTTACACAGCTTCATCTAGTCCCTGACCCGCGCACCCTTCCAGGAAACCTACCTCTAACCTCCTCACTCATAAGATAGACATAGGCTGCCCCACCTCCAAAAGTCTGGAAACAGCGAGGACACACAGCCAGCCTTTGTGATGTCTAAAGGGCAGCTCTTTCCCCCAAATGCCTGTCCCCCCTTCCCTGGAATCCTTCTGAGGCTGGGACCCACAATGATGGCCTGGCCCAGCACCACATCCTCCACCTCCTCAGAAGCATTTGCTGCCTGTTGGGAACACAAATCCCTCTGACCTTTGGCTATTCCTATCATGTCCTCTGAAGGACAGAAATTAGCAAGGGAATCAGGCAGTGAAAAATGGCCACCGAGACGTCTCCCCCTACTCCCTCTTTTCACAGTCAACAGCAGGGCAAGACGAGGGCGTGGGCTTGGCTGCTACTGGGCCTCTATTTGGGGTGTCCTTATGGGTGGCAGGGGGTTTCACATTCCACCTTTTGTAAAGCCTTCTGCTCATGGGAGTTTGAGGTAAGCTGAGGTGGGCTGGAGCTGGCATGGGCTGGGGGCAGGTGACGCCATATCCCAGGTGCCCTGAGGCCTCAGGCCTGAGTGAGCTGTCTCCAGCAGCCCAAGCCATCCCAGCGGTGATCTTAACATTGGCAGCAGCAGGTTCCTCAAGATGTCTTTCCTGATGGCTTCACCCGCAACCCCAGGTCCCCCTTCCTCCAGCCCCCAGTGTGATGGTTAATGCTGAGTGTTAACTTGATTGGACTGAAGGATACAAAGTATTGTTCCTGGGTGTGTCTGCCAGGGTGTTGCCAAAGGAGATGAACATTTGAGTCAGTGGGCTGGGAAAGGCAGACCCACTGTTAATCTGGGTGGGCACCATCTAATCAGCTGCCCAAGAGGCTAGAATATAAAGCAGGCAGAAAAATGTGAAAGGAGAGCCTGGCCTAGCCTCCCAGCCTACATCTTTCTCCTGTGGTGGATGCTTCCTGCCCTTGAACATCAGACTCCAAGTTCTTCAGTTTTGGAACTCGGATTTATTTGTTCTCCTTGCTCCTCAGCCTGCAGACGGCCCATTGGGGGACCTTGTGATTGTGTGAGTTAATACACTCTCATGTAGATATATTGCATTAGTTCTGTCTTTCTAGAGAACCCTGACTAATACACCTGGTATCTGGCGAGTGCCCACTGTGACAGCGTGGACAGCTGCCTGATTGCAGTCTTGAGCACGTGCCTTTCTGATGCCCTTTCTCCTCTTTCTGCCCTAGGGGTGGCTCCAGCCAGTTTCTCACCTCCGGAGTTGGAGTTCAAAAGGAGAGATGCAGCCAGCTCCTTCCCAGCCAGCGGATTGGCCAGGAGCCGGCGGAAGGGGAGGGAAAACCCTCGGACATGTGGCCTGGCGTTTTGAGCTCCCTGCACTTTGTGGGAAAAACATGCAGTAGAAGAGTAACATTCACCTAGAATTAGGAAGTCAGGGCCAAGGGAAAAAAGCAGCTACGTTGGGAAGGCGAGTCCAGGGACAGATACGGAACCCACCACGTCCTCCATGGTTGCTGTAGCGAACCTGCAAGTTCCTGGCGGCCAGTGGGAGCCTGGAAAGAAGGAAAGGTTTAAGGTTCTCATGGCCGTTGGAGAAAATACTTTGGCTGCTCAGGAACCGTAAATCTTTCCCTAGCTCTCATTTGTCAAAGAAGTTTTCCTGAAGGGGCTTCACCAGCAACTCATTGGGAGTAATGGTGATTGGATTGGTCAGTGTTCTCCAGAGAAACTGAACCCATAGGATGTGCTGATATGCAGACAGAGATTTATTTATTTATTTATTTATTTATTTATTTATTTATTTATTTATTTATTTTTTGAGACGGAGTCTTGCTCTGTCACCCAGGCTGGAGTGCAGTGGCCGGATCTCAGCTCACTGCAAGCTCCTCCTCTCGGGTTCACGCCATTCTCCTGCCTCAGCCTCCCGAGTAGCTGGGACTACAGGCGCCCGCCACTTCGCCCAGCTAGTTTTTTGTATTTTTTAGTAGAGACGGGGTTTCACCGTGTTAGCCAGGATGGTCTCGATCTCCTGACCTCGTGATCCGCCCGTCTTGGCCTCCCAAAGTGCTGGGATTACAGGTTTGAGCCACCGCGCCCGGCTGACAGAGATTTATGATAAGGAATTGGCTTGAACCATGTTGGAAGCTGGCAAGTCCAAAATCCACAGGGTGAATCCATAGGCTGGACAGCGAGGAAAACCGATGCCATGGTTTTAGTCTGAAGGCTGTCTGTGGTAGAAGCCGGTGGAGCTGACCTTGCAGATGGAGCCTGAAGGCTGTCTGCAGCAGAATTCACTCTTGTGTTTGGGTTCTAATCAGGCCTTCCACTGATTAGGTAAGGCTCACTCACATTACGGAGGGCACATTGCTTTACCAAACATCCTCCAGTTTAAATGCTCATCTCATCCAAAACACTCTTGCAGAAACACCCGGAATCAACCTTGACCAAATATCTGGGCACCCTGTGTCCCATTCAAGTTGCATTAGTCTATTTTCAAGCTGTTCAAAAAGACATTACTCAAGACTGGGTAATGTATAAAGAAAACGAGGTTTGATGGACTTACAGTTGCACGTTGCTGGAGAGGCCTCACTATCATGGCAGAAGGCAGAGGAGGAGCAAAGTCACATCTTGCATGGCAGCAGGCAAGAGGGAGCGTGTGCAGGGGCACTCCTCTTTGTAAAACCATCAGATCTTGTGAGACTTATTCACTATCATAAGTCCAACATGGGAAAAGCCTGCCCCCATGATTCAATTACCTCCCACCACGTCCCTCCCACGACATATGGGGATTATTACAATCAAAGGTGAGATTTAGGTGGGGACACAGAGCCAAACCATATCACAAGTTGACACATAAAATTAACCACCACAGGGATGGGAAGTGTTGCCCCCATTTCTACAGCATACACAGCCCTAGACTGTCCAAATGGGTCCCCCAAATGCACTTGTGTGGGTGCACCATGGTTCTGATTGGAGGAGAGATGGGTCTACTCATCTCTGGGGCTGGCGTGCATCTCAGGGAGGTCTGGGATTCTTCAACTAGGCTGTTGACCATACAGTCATGTGGTGATGTAATTTTGTTTTTGTTTTTTTTTTTAACGAGATGTTAGGTTTGGAAAATAAGAAAATGAACACATCAGATGCCTGAGTGATTTTAAGGGCAGAGCCTTAGGCAAGTGCCTGTTGGGAATCTTTGGCTCCTCCAGTCAGCCAATTAGCTCCTTCTCACTTATGAGCCAAGGGAGCAAAGGAGGATGGGGTTGAGGAAAAAGAAGTCCCAACGTCAGGAAGGAGAGAGAAGACAGCTGAGGAGAAATGGAACCTTGCTTCACCTTAGAGCATTGTGTCCCACACCAACCTGCTGGGACTGCCACAGGGAACAGGGAGAGAGGGGAGAAAGTAGCTGAGATTCTGCTTCCTCCCAGCCTCCGCTCTTACCCTGGGGCCTCCCATTGGCTGAACCTACCCAGAAGCCAGAGGGCAAAGGACTCTGGGAAATGTAATTCCCTTTGGCATGTGCACAGGCAGGGCAGGGTTAGCAAACCACTTACACACCCAGATGATAGCTCACTCATTTCCTTCAAGTGTCTGCCCAACTGTCACCTGCTGGGAAATGCCTTCCTTGACACCAAACCATGCCCTCAACCCTGCCAACCTGGCCTGGCTCAGCACTCTCTATTCTTCTGCTAGCCTGCCTTTATTTTTCATTATAGAATTTAGTACCAGCTGATGTTGCTTTACGTATCTATTTATTGGATTGTCTGGTTCTATTTTTTAATTGGATGGTCTAGTTCTATTTTTTATTTATTATATTGTCTGGTTCTGTTTTTTATTAATTGGATTGTCTGGTTCTATTTTTAATTTAATGTCCAGAATGCAAGCCCACAAGGGCAGGCCATCTGTCTGTCTTGCTCTCTGTCTCACTCATTTGAGAACTGTACCTGAAACATAGTAGGTGCTCAACCACCATTTCTGGGTAGATAGAATCTTCTTCCAGGTCTTCTCTTCTTTGGGTACATATCCTTAGTTTCTTCAGCCATTCCCCAGGACGTGCTTTCTGGCTGGCCCCTGCACTGGCCAGCTTCTCCTGGCCCAGCCCTCTGGGCAAGGCAGGACTGATGGTGAGGGCAGTCCCAAGGTACCAGTGCATCCTGCCTCGAATCCAGTGGCCAAGTGGCCATCAACAGACACAGGCTTAACTTAGCTCCTCTGCGGCTGGTTGAGCTCTTGGTTCTGTTCCATGTGCAGCTCACTGAGTGCTGGACTCCAGGCAAGTTACCAGGGAGGAGCATGTGGGCATCACCCTTGAGGGGTTAACGGGTCATTGTAAGAGCCAGACACAGATGCAGTCTCTACTTCTGAGGACAGTCCCGGGACCAAGGCTTACTGAGTGATCCATATGGGCCAGGGGCCTTTCTAAGAACATTCCATGCATCCTTTCATCTGCTCTTCACAAACATCCTTCAGGAAGGGGCTGTCATGGTCCCTGGGCTTCAGAGAGGCAAAGCAACTTGCTCCCACCCCTGAGCTGGTCAGTGGGCATCTGGGGTGCGGACCTGGTTGGTCTGACTGGGGGACCCTCATCCCTTCACCCCTAGGCAAGCTGTCTTCTGGGCACTGCCAGGCTGAATAGGCAGATGCCCACTACAGAGGGTCAAAGACCTATGGGGACATAGGATGGGTGGAGAGCTCTGCACTGGTGACACTGAACTCAGCCTTGAGCCTGCAGAATGTGTTGTGGTGGCAGAAGGTGGGGGGCTTCCATCTGGGGGCAGGACTGAGGGCTGAGGACCTTGTGTAGGCTGGGACTGGGGAGGGTGGGTTTGGAGAGCTGGGCTGCTGGAGGAGGGGGATGCCTGGTGGCTGGATCCTGACTGCTTTCGGGAGAAATGAGCTCTTGCTTGCAAAGAAACATCTGTTTGGAGTGCTGCGTTCCTAAATGTTTTTACACATGCCACACAGAATGCGGGAGAGCCTGACTCCACATTCTCTACGTATTTATTGCAAAATAACCTTATCCTAACAATAACAGGAAAAATTTCACCCACATTCCCACTACACTGACAAATCAACTGTCTACATTTTTCCCGTTCCCCTCCGGGCCACACGCTTGTGTGGACAAGACTTTGAAGCCACGGTCAAAGAGCAATTGTGTTTGTGCATTCGTTTGTTCAGCAAAGCTATTTCTCAAGTACCTACCTCCTCTGTGTCAGGAAACTCACTCCTAAAACTAATGGCCTATATTTTCCTTTAGAGTTTTACCAGCTATGCAAATATCCTTTATTAATCAGGGTATATTAACTGTTTTAACAAGCAACCCGCTAATTGTAGCACCCTAATTCAATACGTGTGTATCTCTTGTTCATGACAGTGCAGGGCAGGTTGGGTTGGGCTCTGCTCCATGCAGCCATGCAGGGACCCAGGCCTTTTTTTCTGAGTGGCTCTGCCATCCCCTATAGCCATGGAGTCCTCCATTTGGTGCACTGCATTGAGTCGGCAGAGGAGCGAACAGAGAGAAAGAGCAGGCTGGATTGTGTAGGAAGCTTTTTTAGGCAGGCCTGGAGGTGGTAGACGTTATTTCCATCACATTCTATTGGATGGAATGCAGACATGTACCTGTACCTACCTGCAAGGGAGGCTGGGAAATGCAGTCCAGCTGAGTGTCCAGGAAGCGGGGAGGAACAGACTTGGTGATCATCTGGCCAGCATCTACAAGCTTACAACACATTGTATAGTTCTAAAAAATTAAAGGAAGCACAAAGAAAATTGTGTAAGGAAATGACAATGTTGTCACCAAGAGTTGAAAGCTCACAGAAAAATATAAAATACAAAGGCCAGCTGAGTTCTGGCAAACTCAGGGCAGCCAGCCAGGCTCTGCCCCTCTCTGAGAGAATTGAAGATCAGACTGTCATTGGGCAAAGGCATGAGTGAACCCTGGGAGACTGAGGTCTCACGATAGCTGGGCTATCTGATGAGGCTGACCTCTGGGATCATGGCAGAAGGATGGCCAAAGAGAGCTGGTTGCTTCGTATCATTGGCTTCTAAGCTCACAGTGGCCAGTTCCTGCTTTCAAGAATAGATCAAAGTTCTCAGTTGGTGGAGGCAGCCCAGCAGGAGAAACAGCAGGAACTTTGTCAGCCTCTGGTCAATATAACCCAAGCAAAGATAAGACCCTCACCCCATACTCTGTCCTCAGGTCAAAAAGGGGCACAGTGGTGGCAGAAATCTTGTCACATAGCTGTCACCTGCACTGGCAGCCTTTTATGTGGAGTGTGTCATGGCCATCAGGGATCTTTTGGGGGACTGCCTTCACCTGCTACTTCCTGTATGTCGAGTCTTCTCTTTCTTGGTTTACCTTGTCAGTTGGGTGTAGCACATCCTTCAGTAGCTTTCTGAGAAAGTGTGGCTCGTAGGCAAATTTGTTAGAGACCTCACACAGCTGAAGGGATCTCTATTCCACCTTCACACTTGCTTGATAATGTGGCTGGCACAGAAGGTTGGGTTGGGAAATAATTTCCCTTTAGAAGCTCAAACGCATTGCTCCATTGTTTTCTTGCTTCCAGTGTGGCTGCTGAGAATTCTGAAGCTATGTTGATAACCAGTCCTGGGTATGTCATCTGGTTTTTCTCTCTGGACGTTTGTAGAATCTTCTCTTTGTCCCAGGTGTACTAAAGTTCTACAGTGATGTGTCCATGGGGTAGAGCTGTGTTCACCTCCTATGCTGGGTATTTTGTGGGCCTTGTTTTTAGTGCCAGGGAATTACTCTGAATTATTTCGTTGATGATTTCTTCCCTGAAATTTCCTCTTTCTTATACATCTGTAGCTCCTGTTAGTCCTGTTATTTGGATGTTGGATCTTCTGTACTTATTTTCTAGATTTTCTTTTTTCTTTTTTTTTATTTTTTGAGACAGAGTCTTACCCTGTTACCTGGGCTGGAGTGCAGTGGTTCAATCTCAGCTCACTGCAACCTCCACCTCCCAGGTTCAAGTGATTCTCGTGCCTCAACCTCCCAAATAGCTGGGATTACAGGTGCACACCACCATACCTGGTTAACTTTTATATTTTTAAATGGATATGGGGTTTTGCCATGTTGGGCAGGCTGGTCTTGAACTTCTGACATCAAGTGATCCGCCCACCTTGGCCTCCCAAAATGCTAGGATTATAGGCATAAGCCACCATGCCCAGCCTCATTGTCCTTATTTCTCCTCCTCATTCTTGCCATCTACCCTCTTCTCTTTTCCTGCCTCCCTCTTCCCCCTTCTCTCTTTTCTTCTCTATCTCTTTCTAATCCCCCTTCCCTCTCTTCTTTCTTTTATTTTCTGGGCTATTTTTCTCAACTGTCTTTTATAACTCTTCTACTGAGTTTTTCACTTCTGCTGTGATTTTTACATTTAGAAAAAAAAAAATCCTCTGAGTGTTCCTTTTGATAACATCCTGCTCTTGTTCTCAGATGTAATATCCTCTCTCACTGAGGATATTGAGGACAACTTGTTATTGTTGCTATGGTCATTAAAGTTTTTTTTTTGTTGTTTGTTTGTTTTTTGTTTTTGTTTTTGGCCATGTGCAGTGGCTCATGCCTGTAATCCCAGCACTTTGGGAGGCCAAGGTGGGTGGATCATGAGGTCAGGAGTTCAAGACCAGCCTGACCAATATGGTGAAACCCCATCTCTATTAAAAATACAAAAATTAGCCGGGTGCTGTGGCAGATGCCTGTAATCCCAGCTACTAGGGAGGCTGAGACAGGAGAATCGCTTGAACTCAGGAGGTGGAAGTTGCAGTGAGCCGAGATCACGCCACTGTACTCCAGCCTGGGTGACAGAGTAACTCTGTCTAAAAAAAAAAAAAAAAAAATTTGTTTTATTATTTTGTTTTGTTTTGTTTTGTTTTTCTGAAAAGTCTGTTTCTGCCCAGTTATGTGTTTCTGTTGATGTTTTGGTCTCTGCTTTTCATGTTGGAGGCTGTTCACAGAAGTCTGGTAACCTTTGGCTGTCAGATTATGACAGGATGGGAGACGAAAGAGCTCACTGGAAGTTCAAGAGCAGAGCTTGGCCACCATACCCTTCGTTGTAGGATGATATGGGATGTTTTTTGAGGTTCTCTTGATGTAAACAGCTTTAGATCTTTCCTCTTGGGCTGAACAGACCTCAGAGGAGGGTCTTTCAGTGGCCTGCCTAGGGGGAAGATCTGGGTGAGGGAACGGGTCAGGGTACAAAGGGTCACCTGACCACCTCTTCACATTTTTTTGGCAAGGTCTCCAGGCCCTCACTGTGCTGGAATCCCCTAGTATGTAAACCTTCTATATTATGTTCTCCAGAAAATAAACCATTTTTTTGAAAGTTATGTTGAGTTTTTATTGGCGATTCTGAGTACATGTGTTTGTAACAGTTAAAGTGTGATAGGTGAACTTAACATATTAAAAGAGTTCTACAGCCTCTGTTGAGAAAAGATTATATGCCACGCAAACTGTTTAAGTCATACAAAACCATTCTTCAGTGCAGCATCTTTTCAAGTGAAAGAATCTTAGCATGCTTCTCCTCCTGAGGTGGTTCATACCAACTGATATGGTCTGGCTGTGTGTCCCCACCCAAATCTCATCTCAAATTGTAATCCCCATGTGTCAGGGGAGGGGCCTGGTGGAGTAGGAGGTGATTGGATCATGGGGGCGGATTTTCCCCCTTGCTGTTCTTGTGATAGTGAGTGAGTTCTCAGAAGACCTGATGTTTAAAAGTGTGCGGGAGTTCCCCCCTTCACACTCTCTCCTGCTGCCATGTGAGACGTGCCTTGGCTCCCCTTCACCTTCTCCCATGATTGTAAGTTTCCTGAGGCCTCCCAGTCATGCATAACTATGCGTCAATTAAACCTCTTTTCTTTATAAATTACCCAGTCTCAGGTAGTTCCTTATGGCAATGTGAGAATGGTCTAGTGCACGTATTAAATTTGATTTGCATTTTTTACTTTCTTCTATAATAGTTTCATATTTCTCTTTTATTTCTCTACCAATTCCAGGTGGAGTGGCTCTATTTCTGAATGTTCTGGGTTAGCAGCTCCTAAGCGATGCTTTCAAAAACCAAAGCACTATTGGGTTTCTCTTCCTAGAAGACTGCCCACATCTTGGTTAGCATGTGCAGCACCCCTACTTCTCTGAGCACCCCCAGAACGGCTCATACTTCTAGTCGATGGCTTGGTAATGAGCCATAGTGACAGCAGCAGTAGCGTGGCTGGCCCCAAAACTGTGCCTGGCCCAGAACATAAACTTCTATTCTTCTTCCAAAGAGAAGAGTGGACAGCCCTTAGTGGTGGATGCTGACAGGAGCTGGGGCTCCAACGGAATCTCTCTATTGTAGTGGGTTCTTCACCTCAGTTCCAGAGTGGCTTTTTGAAGAACTCTGCTGTGTAAACAAGCTCTTTCCTGCCCCTACCCTGATCTTCCCAGCTACCTCCGATGGTGGTCTTCTCAAGCCATTCTGTTGAGTTGCAGTTTTAACTCATTTGTCTTCCATCCATCTGGTAAACTTTGGTTGCTGAAGTTGTCTTTTCTGTTCTCACATTCTTGTGAATTTCCATCTTTAAAATCCCTTTGCTGTGGCTTTGGTTGGGTTCTGGGAAGGAGTGAAATTAGTCAGCAATGATCAGTCAACTCTGGGAGCCTGCATGCCTTCCCGTGTCTCATTGCCTTCCTGCATCATTACGTGGGCCTCATGATGACCTTTTTTTAAAAAAAATTAATTTAATTTAATTTTAAGTTCTGGGATACATGTGCAGGATGTGGAGGTTTGTTACATAGGGAAACATGTGCCATGGTGGTTTACTGCACCTATCAACCCATCACCTAGGTATTAAACCCTGCATGCATTAGGTATTCATCCTGATGCTCCCCAACAACCTCTGACAGGCCCCAGTGTGTGATGTTCCCCTCCCTGTGTCCATGTGTTCTCATTGTTCAGCTCCCATTTATAAGTGGGGACATGCAGTGTTTGGTTTTCTGTTCCTGTGTTAGTTTGCTGAGGATAATGGCTTCCAGCTCCATCCATGTCCCTACCAAGGACATGATCTTGTTCCTTTTTATGGCTGTATAGTATTCCATGGTATATGTGTACCACATTTTCTTTATCCCATCTATCATTGATGGGCATTTGGGTTGATTCAGTGTCTTTGCTATTGGGAATAATGCTGCAATAAACATACACATGCATGTGTCCTTATAATAGAATGATTTATATTCCTTTGGGTATATACCCAGTAATGGGATTGCTGGGTCAAATGGTATTTCTGGTTCTAGGTCTCTGAGGAATCACCACACTGCATGATGACCCTTTTAACAGCTACCTCATCAAGGAGTCCTTTCTTTCCGAAAGTGTGTTCCATGAAATGTTGGCAGGTGCACCAAGAAAAGAATGTGTTCTGGAGTCGGATAAGTTTGAAATGGTGTGGGATTTATAAGGGCAACTGCAATGAGTTCCAAGGCCCAGAATTCCAAGCTCTGGGTTCATTCCATGTCAGGTGGTCACTAGGCCATGGCAGTTAGGAGTGCTTCTAGGCCATACTTTTTTCTTAAAGCACAATAACAATGATCCTATTTGGACCCCTCAGACCCCTCTGCTGGGCTCCCTCACTGCCCTGAACTGTGAATTCTCTGAAGCCTCTGTCTGCACCCCAGTCCTTGCCCCCAACCCTCCCGATGTCCTGTGTCCTTTCCTGCTGACTCCACTTTAAAAGACCCTGGTTTGTGGCCCAGGGCTCTCCCTGGCTATAGTGGCCTCTTTTTTTTCACTTAATCGAATTTTAAACCGGAAGTATAATTTACATATGGTAAAAGACATTAAGTGTGTATCTCAACATATATATTCATGTAACCATCAAATTAGAGACCAAGTTACAGCATTTTCTAGCATATCAGAAATCTCTCTTAGGGACTAATTTCACTAACTTCACTCTCCTCTGGGTACTCACTGCCCTGATTTCCATCACCATAGATGAGTTTGGCCTGTTTTTGAATTTTGTTATGAGAGAAACATAGAGCATGTTCCTCTTTTCATGTCTGGCTTTGTCTGTTAGCATGGTGCCCATCAGGTCCATCCATGGCTGTGTATATCCACCGTCCATGTATATCTACCTTTCATGGTAAACGGGCTTCCACTGGGTGGACGTGCAAGGTCTACTGTGGACAAACACCTTGGTTGTTTTCAGGTTTTGATGATTTTGAATAAAGCTGCTATCAACATTCATGTACAAGTCTGTTGAGGGACACGTATGCTAAGTTTTGTATTATGGGCTCAGTGTGGAGCTGCTGGGTCCTAGCGTAAGTAGAAGCTTATCTTTATCAGAAGTTGCCTTACATATTTCCAAAGTGGCTGCACCTACATATGTGCCTGCAAGCGTGCGTCAGTCCCAGTGGCTCTGGAGGGTCTCCAGGACATGGTCAGTGTATTTATTTATTTATTTACTTATTTATTTCGAGATGGAGTCTCACTCTGTTGCCCAGGCTGGAATGCAGTGGTGGAATCTCAGCTCACTGCAACCTCCACCTCCCAGGCTCAGGAGATTCTCATGCCTCAGCCTCCCAAGTAGCTGGGACTACAGGTGCACGCCACCACACTCAGCTAATTTTTGTATTTTTAGTGGAGACGGGGTTTTGCCGTGGTGGCCAGGCTGATCTTGAACTCCTGACCTCAGGTGATCCCCCCATCTTGGCCTCCCACAGTGCTGGGATTACAGGTGTGAGCCACCATGCTGGCTGGTCAGTCTCTTTAATGCTCACCATACTGGTGGTGGTATGGCTACCCGCTGTGACCAGCATGTGTTTTAACCAATCCTAAAGTGCATATTCAACACCAGTCCCATAAAGAATCCCTTGCCAGGGATTAGGGACATGTTGTGTCTTCTGGAAGCCTTCCCTGGCCCCAGGCTGGGTTAGGTGACCTCCTCGGGGCCCCCACAGCCCTGTGCACCTGCCCCTGTCACACATCTTGTACTATCATCACCTGCTTGAGTTTTCCTCTAGTCTGTGAGCTCCGTGTGGACTGAAATGGAGTCTTATTGTTAAAATCTTGTTGTATAGCACAGATATGGTACAAAAAAGGCACCCAAACATCTATCTGTTGGAGGGAAAGAAAGAACGAAGGGGTGGAGGAAGGAAAAGAGGAAGGAGGGAACAAAGGAAGAACAGAAGGAAGAAAGAAGAAAAAGGAGGGAAGGGAGGAGAGAGAGGGGAAGGGAAGGGAGGAGGGATGGAAGGAGCAGAGAAAAAGGAGGTAAGAGAGGAAAGAAGAAAGAAAGGAAAGAAGGGAGGGAGGGCTGGAAGGAGAGAATTTAAAAAAAGGAGGGAAGGAGGGAGAGAGGAAGGAAGGAGGGAAGGTGGGGAGAAGAGAAGGAAGGAGGGAAGGAAGGCAGGGTGGGCGGCGCCGCAGGGCAGGCCCTGTGTGAGCCTTGGCGCAGTGCTCCTGGCCACCTGTGCACACAGACACGTGATCCCATGGGAGCTGGCACCCAGCACTGCTGTGTGTAAACAGAGCCTGGCCCCATCTTCCAATGCTGGCCTTTGCCTCCCGGTGGAAACCCAAGCTCCAGCCTGGGACACGGGTTGGCAGATGTCTGTGAACAGGACTGTCTGTCTTTGCTGATAAGAGTCCCCAGACAATGGAGCCACCTGGCTGGGAACTCCCTCCGTGTAGAGACTTCGACAGAACCAGGTCCCCACTCTCCCACCTCCTGGAGCCATCTCTGTGGGCCTGCGCCTTCTGCCTTCTCCTGAGGCCCCAGCACCAGCTCCCCTCCTGTCTAAACGCATTGCTGATGAGTGACGATCAGGGCTCCCACCTTGCACAGCACGGGCCGGGAGCTGGCCCATGTGGTCTCTTTGTCCACAGCCTCATGATTTGTCCACAGCCTCATGATTTGTCCATGGCCTCATGACAGCCTGGTGGGAGGCTTTCCTCCAAGCATCCCTGAAAGGTGGAGACACTGAAGCCAAGGACCTTGAAGACAGCAGCCTCTTCGTGTCTTTGCCGTGAGGGCAACTGGACCCAGATGTGGCTGCAGTTCTGAGCCCATCAGTGTCCCCTTCGCTGTGCATGCTCTGAAGGCAGGCGTGGGCACCTGCAGGGCACGTGGCACCCCAGAGAGAGCCCACCCCAACAGCCCACTTTCATTTAGTGTCCTCGGACACCGATTCTGTGAGGACCGCCTTCTCTCCTGGAGACCTACCGCAGAAGGGAATGCTAACATACTGAGTGCCCTACAGACCAACTCGTCGAATCCTCATGATCACGTGGCCAGCATCACCTCCAGGGTGTGAGGGTGTCAGGATGGCTTTCCGAGGTCCAGGCAGCTGCCATGTGTGGAGATGGGCCTGCCTGGTGCTACCCTCCTGGTTTCCTTCCTTCTGTGTTTGGACCTGTGTGTGGGAAGTGTCTCTCCCTTGGATAGCAAGAGAGGTGGAAAGACCCCAGGGGTGTCTGTCCTGTTCTCTTCTCAGTGCACCCCCATAGTTGGTCTGCACTTTCCCTGCCAGGCCTCAAATGGGAGAATCAGATCAACAACCCAGAGTCCTCTAGCTCGGGCGAGCCCCTGTGACTGCAGCCGTACACACTAGCCGATCACAAGGCCATCACTCTAGGTCTCGATTCAGAGGCTGTTTCTTTCAAAGGGGATGCATATGAGGGCCCCTTATCTGTGCCCTCCCTGGCTGTGCTCCTTCTTCTTCTCCTTCCTCTAAGAGCCGCGGGGAAAGCCCAGCCACAGGCTCTGGAGCAGATCCACATGGGACTCAAGAAGAAGGCTTGTCTTTCTCTTGCTGGTGCAGTTTTCACCCAGCACCTTTCCCTGAACTCCCCACCCCCACTCCACAAACAGGGGCACCGAGTCTCATGACCAGCAGCACAAATGCACACAAGGCTGGAGGGAAGGCGGGGGGCTCTATTTCCAGTGTTGTCACTGAGCAGGTTTTAAAAACGAGGGGGAGATGAAGAGGCTTGTTCTCACTGTGGCTGCATTAACGCTGCGTAACACACCATTCTCAAGCTCAGAGGCATGCAGCAATCAGAATTCATGTCCTGCGTGGGTCTGTTTGGCTGAAGTGGGCCACCGTGCCCGACTGAGAAAGCCCTTCTTTACAGTGGAATGCCAGCCGATACACGTAGAAGGAACAGTAGTGTTAGGAAGTTGCAGTTTTGCAACGATCAGAGTAATATATGATTTAGGCAAGAATCACGGTCATGGATGGATGTGGACTATTGGGACCAAGTTTAAGAAGGATGAGGTCATTTCAAAGGTCTCAAAGTATCTTGCCACAAATGACTTACGACTTCCAAAGGAAAAAAATGGTCACTTTGCAGTAGAAAACATGACCTTAATGAAGTGATCAAAGGTCACGTCACCAACACTGGGGTGAGCTGACATCAAGGACTGCCAGGACTCAGGGAGGGCACAGCATCCATTCTGTGTGTCCTGTCCCCACCAAAGACATAAGGCCTAAATCAAATCAAGGAACCATCAGCCAGACACAAATCCAGGAACAACTTCAAATACCTCACTTTATCCTGTTCAAAATGCTAATGTAAGAAAGACAAAGCAAGAAGCAAAGAATCGTTCAAAATAAAAGAACGTGGGCCAGGCGCATTGACTCAGGCCTGTAATCCCAGCACTTTGGGAGGCCGAGGTGGGCAGATCACCTGAGATCAGGAGTTCAAGACCAGCCTGGCCAACATGGTGAAACCCCATCTCTACTAAAAATACAAAAATTAGCCGGGCGTGGTGGTGGGCACCTGTAATCCCAGCTGCTTGGGAGGCTGAGGCAGGAGAATTGTTGGAACCCGGGAGGCGGAGGTTGCAGTGAGCCAAGATGGTGCCATTGCACTCCAGCCTGGGTGACAAGAGTGAAACTGTCTCAAAAAAAAAAAAAAGAGAAAAGGCTGGGTGTGGTGGCCCACAGTCCACCTTTTTGTGCTCACTGGTGTGGGAGGACATTGTCCAGCCGTGCAGATTCCTTACACCAAGAACCGATATGAATGAAGACATTTGGGGTCCTTACTATTTCCTCATGAGACCCCATCACGGATACCCTCAGACAATGTAGGTGCCCACAGTGGGGCATCTAAAGCTGTCGACTTGCTCTTCTTAAACTTGTTGAAGATGCCACGAAACCTTCTATCTGCTTCGCAGCACAGGGGACGGCTGCGAGTTCCCTTTACTCAGCTGAGATCTCGGGGTTCAGACCGTGTGCTAGCTCCTAATTTGCTGCAGGTAAATGCATTTCAAACCCTTAGCGAGTTGGCCCCTGCGGTGTGGGCAGCCTCGATGAGACCAGATGAGGGAAGTTTGGATCTGGCTGGGCAGATGTCTTCCGAGGCTACCCTTCTGCACAGACCGACAGCTGGGCTGCTATTGCATTATCAGCTGGGCTCATCACACATGACCGATGAAGCCAGGAAGACAATATGTCAGTCACCATGTCCTGCAATGCTTCAATCTTCATAGTTTGATGATTTCATTTCAGATCTCTGCATCTTTGTGGGTATCAGCCGGTGAACTCATATGTCTAAATACGTCTTCCCTTTTATCTTTCACTTTGATATCTAAGACCTCCCGAAATTGCCTTTATTTATGGATAAAACAGACCATTTCTCCCTCCTAACAGTAAACAGTGTTCACTAAGAAATGAAATATTTTCAACGGTGAATTTCAGCAATTTTCCATTTTCCTGGGCCTAATTGAATGAGCAGATGCTTTATCGGCAATGGCTCATGACAAAATGGATGCATGCTCCAAAATCGCAGCAATGCCAAATGCATTTTGCTTCTTTAATGTTTTCTGATCGTTTCCAGAGCGGCTTTTGTCACAGGAAGCTCCATGGGTCACGAGTGACTCTTCTCCATAACTGAATTCTTGTCCCTTCCCAGGGTGGGGAGCAGCCTTGACAGGCTGGGGTGTCCATTCTTTAGAAAGTCATATCCCAGCATTGGAAATTGGAAAGCAAAAGTCTTTGGGACACCACAGCTGGCTTGAGTCTTTGACCCTTCGAGGGTGTCCGTTGGCGCTCATCACCTACCACATATGTTCTCACATTTTGAACCGTATGCTGGATTCTAACCCCACACAGTATCATTCTCTGAATCCGTGTTGACCCTGGCTGCACACGGATTAATTATTGATGATAAAGAAACCCTGGGCTAATGCTACAAAGAGCTCCTGGCTGAGCTGGACTCGCTGGGCAAACTTGTAGCAGGTTTAGTGGAGAGAGTCAAGTTAGCACAGACTTTTATTTTGCCCTGGGTTTTAAGAAATTATTTTCACCAAGAAACAACTGCAGCCAAGCACAGCCTGGGTGGAGAAAAGAGGCCAGGCCAGCAGGGGTGGCATAGGATGCAGGAGGGGGTCCAGGGGTGGTGGTGAAGCCGGGGTGCGCAGTGGGGCCATTGTCCCTTGAGTTTTATTCAATGTCATGGCTCTACTTTTATTTCAACTTCTTCCTTACATTGGTGGCTCGTTTTGTAGTTGCAGTTTTGTCTTGTTTTTCTTTTCTTTTTTTTTGAGACAGAGTCTCGCTCTGTCACCCTGGCTGGAGTGCAGTGGTGCGATCTTAGCTCACTGCAACCTCCATCTCCTGGATTCAAGCAATTCTCCTGCCTCAGTCTCTCAAGTAGCTGGGATTACAGGTGTGTGCCACCATGCCCAGCTATTTTTTCTTTTCTTTTTTTTTTTTTTTTTTTAAGTAGAGATGGGGTTTCACCATGTTGGCCAGGCTGGTCTCGAACTCCTGACCTGCCTCGGCCTCCCAAAGTACTGAGATTACAGGTGTGAGCCACCACGCCCGGCCTCAATTTTGTCTTGTTTTTCTTAAAGAGCCCCTGTCCAGTTATTTAAGCTCCAGAAGAATCTGGGACTTTTACACCACCACAGAACTAAGAGCACCTTGACCTGTGTTTTGTAACTTGTGGGGCTGGTATAAAGCGCTTCTGATGGTTTTATCCTGCTTCCAGCAATTTGGTGGGGGTGGGAGAAGGGGTTTCCTCTGGGAAGTGGTTGGGGGTGGGGGTACAAGTACTGCTTCTGGCACCAGCTCCTCTGAGCCAGCCAGAGGAATCCTTCAGCCTGAAACTCCAGCTTCATGGCCCCCCAGTGCAAGGGCCCAGGAATTCGCTCTCATGGTTGTGCACATGTCTTTATATTTACCAGTGTAAGATATTTTATTGGCAATAGGGAAAGTGTCAGTTTCTTCTTTCTAATTTGGAGGAGCTGGAGGTTCCAGGTGCTGAAGGGTCCAGGCAAGGGAAGGAGGTTTGCTGGTCCTGTTTGTGGAGTTCTGGTCACTTCTGTAGAGAGCTGAGCTGCCGCTGGCCCAGGGCTGGCTTCTAGAGACACACCTGCCCCCACTGGAAGGTCACTCTGGCGTGGCCACAGAGCAGTGCTGGAGGGGAAAGCGTCTCACGGCCCAGGCCCTGGGTGTGTGTGGGCAGGGGAAGTGAAGTCTGAAATGCATGGAGCTGAAGTCAGGCGGGAAAATATTCGACCTGTCACCTGATGTGCAAGGTTGTGAGTGGGCGATTCAGTTCCCACAGAAGGTCTGATCAGAAAGAAAGGTCTTTCCCTTCAGAAATACCCTCCATATCGCAGAGGCTTTGATCGCAAACACACCACGTTACCCTCTGCGCACTTTCCTCTTTCAGTGAGAATCATGGCAAAATGAGACTTAGCAGAGTTCCTGGGTTTGCAGAGCATCTGCGTAAAACCACACCTCTCTGTGAATAAAACATGCACACACATCCTAAGGCACTCAGTCCCTTTCTTTTTTCTTTTCTTTTTTTTCTTCTTCTTTTTTTAGATGGAGTCTTGCTCTGTCACCCAGGCTAGAGTGCAAAAATGGTGCAATCTTGGCTCACTGCAACCTCCACCTCATGGCCTCAAGCAATTCTCCTGTCTTAGCCTCCTGTGTAGCTGGGATTACAGGTGCCCACCACCAAGCCCAGCTAAGTTTTGTATTTTTAGTAGATGCAGGGTTTTGCCATGTTGGCCAGGCTGGTCTCAAACTCCTGATTTCAGGCAATCCGCCCACCTCAGCCTCCCAAACTGCTGGGATTACAGGTGCGAACCACTGCGCCTGGCCCTGATCCCTTTTAGAGTGTGTGTTGCATCTTGTCTTGACACAGTCTGGTAGCTCCAGACAGCAGAAAACACAAGACTGCCCCAGTGCAGTGAAATGGTCTGGAGACACAGGGGGAGATCTTCTATGGTAGATCCATCAGTAACTCAAGGTATTGGGTAGGAGAGAAATTCAGTTGCATAACTACGTAGCTCAATCCAGTGTAGTAACAGATGGAAAAAATGCATCTGAATGGCTATTGCATATTCTTTTATTTCATATCAGTTCTGTATATAAATGTGTATTATATATATGCATAAATATACACATATATATAGACACATATATAATTTTTTTTTGTTTTTAGATGGAGTCTTGCTCTGCTGTCAGGCTGGAGTGTAGTGGCACGATCTCGGCTCACTGTAACCTCTGCCTCCCAGGTTCCAGTGATTCTCTTGCCTCAACCTCCCGAGTAGCTGGGATTATAGGCGTGCACCACCACGCCCGGCCTAATTTTTGTATTTTTAGTAGAGATGGGGTTTCACTGTGTTGGCCAGGATGGTCTCGATCTCTTAACCTCATGATCCACCTGCTTCAGCCTCGCAAAGTGCTGGGACTACAGGCGTGAGCCACTGTGCCTGGCCACTTCTCTGTGTGTGTGTGTGTGTGTATATATATATATATATATTTTTTTTTTTCAGAATGATTGACTATTCCAAAATTAAATGTGATGAGAAGTATCCTTGTAGAAGCCAAAAGAATAAGCTGAAAGACATAAGGCTGATGGAACGTTTAAAATGTCAAAATCCCTCTTCATATATCATGATAGAAACAAAAACTCTGATAGAACCATGAAAGAAACTGTTTTAATCCATCAATAATAATGAATTTCAATTATCTGTGTTTTGGAGCAAAATCAAATTGTCTTTCTATTCTCTTTACTGGAAAAAATTATAATTATAAAAGTATTGTCATGTTAGGAGGTGGTAAAACAGTATGTAACCCAAAACAGAGAAAAATGGTATTACGGAAATAGGTCAGGCAGTTAAGAAATAAAAACATCAGCACTTTCTTATGTTTTGTGGTGTTTGCAATATTTGTGAGTTTTGTAACATTCAACTTGTGATTTTTTTCCTTCTCATTCTAATAAATATTCAGGTTGTTGTCTAGTTTTGTAGTTGCAATTTTGTCTTCTTTTTCTTTTCTTTTTTTATTTTATTTTAGTTTTTTTCTGAGAGAGAGTCTCGCTCTGTCACCCAGGCTGGAGTGCAGTGTCACGATCTTAGCTCACCGCAACCTCTGCCTCCCGGGTTCAAGTGATTCTCCTGCCTCAGTCTCCTAAGTCACTGGGATTACAGGTGTGTGCCACCATGCCTGGCTAATTGTTTTTGTATTTTTAGTAGAGACGGGGTTTCACCATCTTGGTCAGGCTGGTCTCAAACTCCTGACCTCGTGATCTGCCTGCCTTGGCCTCCCAAAGTGCTGGGATTACAGGCACGAGCCACTACACCTGGCCTTATTTTTCTTAAAGAGCCCCTGTCCAGTTGTGTAAGCTCCAGGCCCCTTGGCACCTGGCTTCACCCCACCCTCTCAGCATTCCCCTGCCCAGGGAATCCACTTTGCTGGAGTGGGGATAGATTCCAACCAGGACGCTCTGCCTTCCACCCATAGGGTGGGTTGGACCCTGTCCTCCTTCTAACCTTCATGACCACCCTGAACAGCTGCCCCCATCCTTCAAGGATTGGCACCTACTTTTCACATGCCTCCCCTCATTTAATCCCCTTAAGTTCACATCGCTTCTGTATATTTTTCAGAGTTACGGGTTAATCCAAAATTGGTTTACTGATCATTCCAATATTTCAAAATAATGAACACTACCCAGGTTGCAGCAGAGGGATTTGAGGCAGGAGAGGTGAACGTGCCTCAGATTCCCATCCGGTAAGTGGTCGTGCTGGGATGTGAACTTAGGGCTCTGGCTACCCTGCTAGCAGCCCTAGTGCCATTGTATTCTCCACTGCTGGTCACCGGGGATGACAGCAGCCTTGTCAATAGGAACAGAAACCTTTTATGTGTGGCCTCCCCTGTGCTCTGTGCCTTGCATTAGACCACATTTCAGTCTCACAGCAGTGTTGGAAGATGGCTACACTGATTACCCTGTGTTACAGATGAGCAAATCGAGGCTAAGAGTGGCTAAGCAATACATTCAAGATGGTACAGCTGATATGTAGCGAGCGCTCAGTTTTGAACTCAGATCTGAGAGCCCCATTCTCATGACCCTGGCATCCCCAGGGAAGCCATTGTTGCCATCCCTGGACTGGTGCTGTCAGCCTCCCTGCACAGAATATTCCAGAATGTCGTCCCCTGCCCAAGAAAACTGGCCCTTTTGAGTGGCTGACCAGCCCCCACTGCCAACCACTCTCCTTGGCTCTATTTGTAAAGTGAATTACTGCTTTATGGGAGGAACAAGAAGGTTCTTTATCTCCACTTGGGCAAATCCATTAGGATTAGAGGCCCCTCTGAAGCCCCTCTGAAGGGGTGACGTAAGCCTGTCTTTGGTGATTTGCAGAGTGACAGCATGATAAGGAGTCCGGGCCCGTTTTAGTGGTGACAGGACATCCTCCCCCTGCAGCACCCAAGAATTAGCGGGCCTATCTCTCCATTTATCAAGGCCCTTTGGGGGATGAGGCAATCGGGCGGAGGAGTATTGCAGCCTCTCTGTCTCGGCGTCTACAGAACTGTCGCTTCCCGCCAGCTTGCCCAGGTCACACAGCTGCCCGGGATCTGCGGGGTCTGTGCGACTTCCCACAGTGAGAACCAACAGAAGGGTCTCCAAATGCCAGGCTTTGGTGGCCCATGTCCCTCCAGTGTCTGACCTGCATGGCCTGCCACCCGCTAGACAATGCCCAGACTTTTGCCCTGAAATATCATGAGGATGGGGATGCCATTATCTGGGAAGGGGACCGCTATGTCTGGGGAAACATTCAAGGGTTCTGCCTGGCCCAGGCTCAGTCTGAGGTGCTAGGGAAGATAGTAGGTCCCAAAGATGATGCCCCCTGTATATCTCCCATTCCACCTGCTCTTCTTACAAAGTAAGGTAGACACTCTTTCTTTGAGAGGAAGAGTGACCCTGTCCCCGAGTTTGTGCAGACCTGTACGCTGACAGAGTATGTGGCAGGAGTGACGCCCTGTGGCTCCTGAGTTGAGGGCTGAAAAGGCAATATGGCTTTCATTTGGCTCTCTCTTTCTTGGAACTCATCCTCCATGTTGTGAGGAAGCCCAAGCCACATGGAGAGGCCATGTGTGGTTCTGGCCGGCAGCCCTTACCAGGCCCCCAGCTGACATCAGCCCCGACCGGCAGACATGTAGGCGAATGAGCCTTCAGGTGGTTCTGTCTCCAGCCTCTGAGCCACCCCAGCTGAGGCTCCAGATGTCATAGGGTGGAGAGAAACTGTCCCCACTGTGCCTGCCTGACCGGCAGAAGCCATGAGAGATAACAAATGATGATTGCTGTTTTGAGTGGCTCCATCTTGGGGCAGTGTTATTCAGACAGAATAACCAGAACACGTGCTGCCAGTAAAGACATACCTGAGACTGAGTGATTTATGAAGGAAAGAGGTTTAATTGGCTCACAGTTCCACATGGCTGGGGAGGCCTCACAATCATGGCTGAAGGTGAACAAGGAGCAAAATCACATCTTACATGGCAGTAGGCAAGACAGCGTGTGTAGGAGAACTCCCCTTTATAAAACCATTGGATCTCATGAGACTTATTCACAGCCATGAGAACAGCAAGGGAAAGATCCACCCCCATGATTCAATTACCTCCCACCAGATCCCTTCCATGACACGTGGGAATTTTGGGAGCTACAATTCAAGATGAGATTTGGGTGGAGACATAGTCAAACCATATCACTGTGTATCTGTGGAAGGCAGAATAGTGGCCCCCAAAAATGTCTTCATCCTAATCCCTGAAATTTGTGAACATGTTAGGTTACAGGACAAAGGAGAATTAAAGTCACAGATGGAATTAAGGCTAATAGCAGGCCTTGAGATAGGGAGACCATCCTGAATCATCCAGCTTGGCCCACAGGGTCCTTAAAAGTGGAAGAGAGGGAGTAAGAGGAGAATCAGAGGGAGCTGTGATGGTGGAGGCAAGGCACAGAAAGATGCAGTGTTGCTGCCTTGGAACATGGAGAAGAGGCACAAGAAAGGAAATGCTGGTGGCCTTCAGAAGCTGGAAAAGGCAAGGAAATGATTTGCACCCACAGGCTCCAGAAGGAACCTGGATTCTAGCCCAGTGAGACCTGTCCTGACCTCTGGGACTGTAGGGTGACAAGTGTGTGTTACTTTACACTACCAAGTTTGTGATGTTTTGTTGTAGCAGCAATAACAACTGACACAGCCTCCATGTGCTCTTGGGAATGAGAGAAGGAGATAATGTTAAAGAAAAAGAGGGGCTAGTTGCAGGAGAAAGGTCTTGCATAGGTGAGAGGGAATGGGGGCCAGGACCCAAGTCATAGCCATTTAATAGTAATGTCATCAGCATCATTGCTATAAGCATCATCGCCACCATTATCATCATCATTGTCACCATCATTACCACCATCATCATCATCACCATCATCATCATCATCATCACCATCATCATCATTGTCATCATTATCACCATTATCATCATTGTCATCATCATCACCACCACCATCACCACCACCATCACCATCATCACCATCACCACCACCATCATGACCACCATCATAGTCATCACCACCATCATCATTATCATCATCATCACCACCACCACCACCATCGTCATCATAATCATCACCATCATTGTCATCATCATCACCACCACCACCACCATCACCACCACCATCATCATCATTGTCATCATAATCACCATTATCATTATCATCATCACCACCACCACTACCATCATCATCATCATCACCACCACCATCATCATCATCACTGTCATTATCATTGTCATTGTCACCATTATGGTCATCATCTTCATTGTCATCATCATTATCAAGACTGTTCAGCAAAGACCCCAGGAGGTAGGGCCCCATCAGGAGGAAGCATTTCCCCTGCAGGGATAGGGGACCTCTAGCACTTAGTTCAACTCTTTCCTTTTCTGGGGATGGAGGTGCCAGGAGGGAAAACCTAGGATCCCATCTAAACCCTCCAAATTTTGTCTCCTGCTTCATTTACCTCTTTCTCTCCTGCCTTATTTGAGAGCTGGTGTCCCTCCAACCTCTTTTAGAACACTGTTGACAGACAGCACAGGGCTGTAGGAACCCACCAGCCCTGGAGCTGACTGCCTATGCTTGAATCCTGGCTCTAGCACCAATTATTTGGGTAACCTTGGGTTATTTAACCTCTCTGTGCCTCAGTGTTCCCATCTCTAGAAGGAGATGAATGCTCCTGCCTCATAGGGGAGTTGTGACTTACACCTGGAATGAACTTTGACCTATAATGGGTGTGTGACAAGGTTCCTCAGTGTTGGACAGCTTCACTGCTCTGTGCCCAAGACTGCCCTCTTCAGTGCTGGATGAATGAGGCCAGGAGGAGGGGGACAGAACGGAGGCAGGTGCCCAAGCTTGGGTTTGGGGCAGCATCAAGCTAAAGAGCCAGAAGGCAGGGCTGCATGACCCCAAACTCCACCAGAGGCTTCCTCAGCCTGACTGCAAAGTCCCTTAGTCCTGGGCAGGTAGAAAGAAGGCAGGGGCCAGGGATGGAGATTCGTAGTGGACAGTAATGGTGCCTGGCCGCCACCATGGCTGGAGGTTGCCCCTCTGGCCTTGCTTGGGGACTGGCAGTCTCAAGACAGTGGAGAGAGGCTAAACTCCATCCTGCCTGTGGTAGAACCTGACGCTGGACATCAGAGGCATCTTGGGAGGTGGTCCCTTCCCGGCCTGGCCTAGGGCAGGCACGTGGGACAACTTCGTCCAAGAATGCAAGCACCTTCCTGGGACCCTACCATGAGGACTCGTGCTGTTTACCATAGTAGTTTGCAAACATAAACAAAAATAATAATTAAAATTGATGTATTATAGAAACTTTCCACTGAATGGAGTTTTTAATAGAAAACTTAGTTTGAAAAAAACAAGACAGGCTGTGTGGTGGCTCACACCTATAATCCCAGCAATTTGGGAGGCCAAGGTGGGAGGATTGCTTGAGGCCAGGAGTTCAAGATCTGCCTGGATAACATAGCAAGACTTTATCTCTACAAAAAAATTAAAAATTAACCTGGTAAGGTGACACATGCCTGTGGTCCCAGTTACTCGAGTGGCTGAGGTGGGAGGATTGCTTGAACCTGGCAGTTCGAGGCTGCAGTGAGCTATGATCGCCCCGCTGCACTCCAGCCTGGGAGACTGAGTGAGACCCTGTCTCTAAATAAAGAAGTAAATAAATAAATGGTCCTCCCAGTGGACACAGCCCTGGCTGGAAGGTGGGTTCTTGGCTGAGTTTCAACCCTGATCAACCACGTGATGTTGGGAAGGTGGTGAGGTCTTTCTGAATCTCAGTGTCTCCATCTGCAGAGACAGAGGAGCAAAATGGCACCGCTACATGGCACTGCTCCCTGGGCTGTCAGGGGCAGGGTTCCTGGGTGACACCGGCCATGTGGGCTCATGTCCCTGGTGATCTTGTGATGCTGTCTCCCATTTCCACTTGGACATTGCCCATCGGTCGCTCTGTGGGTGGAAGCTTCCGTGTGATGCTGGGGGTGCAGGGCGTTCCTCCATGGTTCTGCCTGTGCCTGTGGCTGCTGCCCATGCTTGGCTAGGCCGGAAGTGGCCAGCTGGCAGCACAGAGCACTCTCCATCTGGGGTAGGATGACTTCACAGCCACAACTCGGTCTCCTGGACCTCTCGGACACTCCCTCAGAAGGATCTCAGGGCTCTGCAGCTGGGCAGAGCCTGCATGATTCGTGGCACTGTCCTTTTCTCCCTTGACTTCTCTGCACCTCAGTCCTCCCACCTGTAGAGTGGGGAGACTGACAGCCCATGCGGTAGGGTGTTAGGAAAAGCAGGCAGAGGATGCCCCGGGAAGACCTGGCTGGCGGTTGACCCGCAGTGAGTCGTAGTGAGGGGCAGTGGTGCCACTTGAGGAATAGTGCTGAGAGAGACCAGGCAGAGGTGAGGTTTTGAGACGAGGGAGATGTTCAGGGTGACTGGGATGGTGGGTAGTGAAAAGGAGAGACTACAGTGTTGTTAGGGGCTTGGAAGGCTGAGCTAAAGAGCTTAGACTTCATGTTGTAACACGGAAGAGCTGGTTGTAGGGCTGAAGAGACAGAAACAGAGAAGGCAAGCAACATAGCCAATGTCACACAGCACTTTTTTTTTTTTCTTTGAAATGGAGTTTCGCTCTTGTTGCCCAGACTGGAGTGCAATGGTGTGATCTTGGCTCGCTGCAACCTCCGCCTCCTGGATTCAAGCGATTCTCCTGTCTCAGGCTCCCGAGTAGCTGGGATTACAGGCATGCATTACCACAGTCGGCTAATTTTGTATTTTTAGTAGAGATGGGGTTTCTCCATGTTGGTCAGGCTGGTCTCAAGCTCCTGATCTCAGGTGATCTGCCCACCTCAGCCTCCCAAAGTGCTGGGATTACAGGCGTGAGCCACCACGCCCAGCCCACACAGCACTTTAGTGGCAAACTGGGATGAGGACGGGCGTCCTGTTTCCTGACCTCTCAACAGCGTTTGAGCCTTGGGTGCAGCCTGGCAGGTGAAACCCTGGGCTGAGAGTAGAGGCCGTAGTGCCCTTGGCCTTGAGTACAGGTGACATTTCCAAGCTGTCTTTAATTTGCCTTGAAATCAGGCACTAATCCTTTGCAAAGCAGGAAACTCTCTCTTTGGGCCTGACGTGAAATAGTATTGCTATTGAATTAAAGAGTTAGAGCTGTCTCAAAGGAGTGGCATATTGAAATAGCCGGTGGGGTCAGCCCAGCCTGGCTAAGCCTTTGATAGCACAGCTGATAACAGACCCCGGCCTATAAATACCGGGAATCAATCACGGGCGGGAGCTGCTGACAACCTACATGTTCACATATCATGGCAGATGGGCGGGAGGCAGGGGCAGTGATTTGTCTTGCCTTTCACATGGATTTCCTGTTTTCTAGGGAGCGGGAAAGGACCCATCTGGTAATCAGATCGTGGTCAAGATTGCCTCCTCTGGGTCACTGGCCCCTGCTCCATGTGTCCCCTTGGCCACACGGCCTCAGCATTGCAGCAGTCGGGCGGCCGGGCCTCTGAAAATGAGAGCCACCAGGAGGCCTCTCACCCCGTGGAAGCTTCCGGAGGCGGGGGGGGGGGGGGGCGGGGCCTCCTGCCTTTCATCTTCCCTTCTGCTTCCTTTCTGGGCACCTGGCTTTGCTCATAGGCATTTCATTATTTTTTTTTTTTTCTTCAAAGGCTCGTCTCAACTTGCACATGTATGTGCAAACTTCCACAAACACATGCACACATGTGTGTGCACACATGGGCTCCACAGCCTCCTTTGCAGGCCCTCCTGGGCTTCCCTGCCAACCCACAGCTCCTCCTAGATGCGTCCTGATGCCTTAGCCAGGTGGAATTCTCTGTAACATTATTTGTTCCGATCGTTGCATTTTCACTGCTGCTGACTTGCCATTTGCAACATAGCCCAGGGCCGGCCACGGCTCTGAGCCACCTTTTTGTCTTGGACGAGGTGTCCCAGGGCTGAAGGGTCCACTCTCTCCTTGGATCCATCAGGAGTCATTGTTCTTCCTCCACCTCTTACCTCCCCCAATCCCCAGGCATTCACAGAGTGGGTCCTTTGTGTGAGACCTCGGGCTGGTGGACACGTGGGGCTTTCTTCCTGGGGAGCTGGTTGGGGGATGCCTCTATCCTGATCACATCTCAGGCATCTTCTCTCCCCTGGCTCATGAAATCTGTCCCCCAAATTACATCCAGACAGGGGTGGTAGCAGGCATCTCTCTCTTCCAGCCCAGAGGCCCACCCGTCAGCCAAATGGGGCATTTAATTGGAAAGGGAGGCTGGCAGGCTGCCTGGAAATCCTACAGAAAGGACCGGAGTGACCTGCTTTGAAAACTTTGCCACATACCTTCCCCGCAGATTTCTGTTTCAAATATTCAAAGGGGTTCTTGGGACCATTTGAGAATTACACCCGGAGCCATGCAATGACAGACCCCCCAAACCCTGGTGGGGCCTGTGTGGCAGTGGCGCCCAATCCCTTGGTATAAATGGGGAAACGGAGGCAGATCAGAGGTGGAGAAACAATTGAGTTCAATTTAGTTCAGCACTCCAGATGTTGGTTGAAGGCTCTTTCTGTGAGAGACACACAAAATACTTACCTGAAAGCCCCTCCCCGTCAAATCCTGAAGTCACAGCTTCCTTGGGGACTTCAGCCAGAACTCTCCCCAATATTTCAGTCCTGCTGGATGATTCCTGAGCCTGCAGGAGTGTTGGTGTGAGTCAGCAGGGTGGAAGGATGGGTGAAGGACGGAGTGATGGTCGGTGAGGGAGACTCATCCTAGAGGCCTCATGGGTTTATCTGCCAAGCAGATAAAGCCCCTCCTTTCAGGCCAAAATCAGGATTCATCAGGGCTGGA